>NW_021634324.1:0-36304 GCF_004799145.2 Neltuma alba | reverse complement strand
TATTGTATTTTGACACTGGCACTGGTTGCTGCTTCTGGTCTAAGAAGGTTCGGAATTCCTTACAGCTTTTTGTTGGGGTTTGAACATAAGGAGGTGTTCTAAACCCTGAACTGAATGAAGAATATAGGGACTTTGAATCTGCAGTACTGGAGCTTCTGAAATGGCTAATGCTGCTCCTCCTCCATCCTCCCACCTGGACTCTCATCCTCATCCTTCATAGATTGCTTGCTTGATTTCGATTTCTTCTTCTTTGATGCAGATTGACTGAAGAGAGAATTCAAGAAGCTGGCAAGCCTACCACCTGGAGAGCTAGGCTGCTTGTGTTTCTTCTCCTTCCCATGCTTCTCCAACCCATGAAAGTGTTGAGGAAGTAAGCTTCTCATGGGCATGTCTAAGCTGATTCTGCCTCTGTGTCCATGCCTATCTTCTCTCATGATCTTCTGAGTAAAACCAGAGCCATTATAGCCAACAGCTTCATTGTATCCTGAGAAGTACCTTGCAGCTTCAAACACATCAAGCTCGCCTGAATCATTTCTGTAGTGGAACAACTTCTTGTGACTCCTTTCAGAGTCTATAGCGCTCGCTATGGACATGGTGCAGTGCAAGGTTTCAAGAGTGTTGATGAAGGAGTTATGGGTGAAGTAGGTGTAGCAATATCTAACACTAAGGGTAAGGGCTTTTAAAGATGCAAAGGAATCTAAGGGGTTTGAAATGATTGAGATTAGTGGGAGGGCGATGAGAGCATCAGTTTAGAATAATCAATAACTATCCAGCCATAATTTTATATGATGAAGGACAAGATTTGGAGTTTTTTTGGTGAGACCCACTGGATATGAATTTGAGCATAAGTAATAGAGAAGGAGTGGGCTCTACATTTCTTTTCAAATATTTTTTATGCTAAGAAAAACTATAGGTTTGTGTCAGGGCTTGTGAAGGGCAAAATAACTGTGCTTCCTTGGATTCTATTTACTTTTACCAAATTGAGTGATGGGGAATGGGTTATAAGAAGGAAATAGCTATGGATCCCAAGTCTCGAGAGCATGTAACACAAGCTAGCTGTCCAAAGACAACAATAATTATGTAGAACCCACCAAGGCTTTTAAGTCACTCTTAAAAGGTCTAAAGTAATTATTTTACAAGTAATTACTTTTGATTTTCATAGATCTACCATAGTTAGGTAGTTTCATAGCCCAGCCTTTTTCATCATAGCAAGCCTCTTAGTGGGTAATATTTCAATTCCCAACCACTGGCTGATTCAAAAAACAGGATAACTGAGATATATAATTATCCGTTTAGCAGATCGTTAATTGATGTTATATACCCAGCTAACTCTAGCTATATAAAATCCAAAACAACTCAAAATCTTCGGAAGTGTCATCATCATGTAATACACACACACACATATACACATATATATATTGTATGTAATATGAAGTCCCACCAAAGGAGCAAAAGATAATGGTGGCATGGACTTTTTCCTTGCAAAAGAACTGGTACACATGCAAACAGCAAACTTAGTATAAACATCTTTAATTTCCTTTCTTGATATTGGCGTTAGTCAATAGATCATTTGGCCCATCAAAATATATATAGCCCCCACATGTAAGTGTCGGACGTAGTGGTCATAATAGTAGTCACTGTGTGGTGTGGGCACATACACACGTGTGTGTTGCATATGAACCAAAAGACACATCACAGACCCTGCATGAAAACCATATGTAACCCAGTTAGTTGAGGCTCACTTGAAGAAGATGACCATGACAGTTTCATTAAGACCATATGATTTAAGCCAATGAAAGTTGCCTCGAATCTAATATTTCCATTGAGAATATCGGCAGCAGAAGATTTGTTTTAAGGAAAAAAAATCCTGATGCTTCTTACTAGTTACTGTAGAATTTTTGTCCACCGCTAGTTCTGAAACATGAAGAAACATGTTTAGTTTCACATAGCCACTTTCAGTTAAAGTGACTTCAGCTTCATGCATGCTAAAAAGTCTACTAGAAATCAATGCATGGTTCTGGTTTCTTGGCCCTAGAAAGACGTTGACAGATCAAGATGGTTATTTGGGTCACTCATTGTCGCCTTTCAAAGTAGATGTATCGTAAATTAATTGGACCGGCCGACCAGTCATGGAAGTGCATTTCATCAAGCATGTAAGCTGCAAAATTAAATCAATTGCATGTGGATTGGATGGTCTGGTTGTTCTGATCGATCATCTTGCCTGCATGCTGAAACACGTCTGGTTGCTTTCATTGCCCAAAGCTGTGAGAAAATTTCAGGCCAAAAGTTACAGTACAAGCAGATTTTTTTTGCTCTTGGACTAATTAATCACACACCACACATATTTGATTACTCTATTATCGGCAAAGCTATGCAAGGCCGCCACAAAATGCTTAGAGATAAATATCTCAATCACTCTCTGTGACGAAAACACACACACAGAATTGAACTAATTAAAGTTGGAGGAATGGCCTAAATATCAAACCAAATGGTTGATCCTCAACCAAATAGGCTTGTTATGGAACAAGGGTTTGTGGGTAGTCCTTTAGAGAAACATGATATGAAAGAATAAGAGGAAAAAAATTCATCTTTATAAACAAAAAGCTAAAGACATCTTTTTTAGCTTTTTTGACTTTTTCAAAAGTAATGTTTTTCTTATGGAAAAAAAAAACACAAAGCATATGACCATACTCATATATACTTAATTATTTATGATAATTTTGATTGCTCTAGCTTGCTAGCTAGCTTTCATAAATTGAATTTGTCCAAAAAAATAAAATTCTATGGTCAATGATAGAGCAACATAATTTGTCTTGATTCATATGTTGCTACACTAAACAGGATCTTGAAGATCATCCTCAGGCATTGTACAGAATAAGGGTTAGTTTTTCTCCTTATGATCTTTGGAAGAAACATGTTTTGACAAGTTTCATGGGAATTCTTTTAATGAGAACCAAGCATTCTTAAAGTAAGGTTTCATGTGGTCATTGTTGTCCCAAAAGTCCCGTCTTTTATGCTTCATGCATGCTTGGATCGCTGTGAATGTGCCCTATCTTTTTTGCCCCTCAATTGATGTTTTCAATCCCTTTTGGTAAATCGCCATTGAAATATACATTCATTTATAATAAATTGCAAATTAAACCCTCTCTACTCTATAGTTACAATTACTTAATCCTCTATACTCTATATTTACGCTACTCTTTTGATAATCCCATGTCAAGATTTGTTGTGTAATATACATAAATAAATTTCTAATGGGTCTGGTATCTTCTCACCAAATTCTCAATTTCTATGAGATTATAAAAAGTATTATTTTAATAAACTCAATTTCATGTGAGTGATTGGAGCTCTTGAAATTTAAACAAGTGAGATTATGCTTCTAGTATTCCAAAAAAAAAAAAAAAAACTATTTCAACAAATTTTTGATTCCTTACTACTCTCTGAACATTTATGATGAGAATCAAATTCTACATCATCAGTCTTTAGTGTATCTCCTCTTCTCATATGACTTGATTAGAAAGTCAACAAGTACAAGGTGATTTTTCCTTATCCTGAACATAGATTACAATGTGATGTAACAGTTAAAAAAACATGAAAAAAAAAGTCTATATATGAGAAAATAGACTCTTGATAAGGAAAATGTGGATGAAATTTGAAGTGAGGAGGGGTATTAGGTGCATGCATACACGATGTCCCTACAAGAAAAGGACATGGTTACAAGTTAAGAAGACAAGGTGGGGTTGAACCATAAAACCTGGAAGTACTGCTTTCTGATAACCATGGACTTCTCTGCAGCCATAAACATTTGGGTGGGCTTCTTCGCATCTTTCACTACTTTCATTGTGGGCGTGCCTTCCATGGCGAAATCTTAAAACAAACAAAAAAAATCAGCCACGTTAATTATGGCTTGCAAGTAATCAAATTTATTTTTAAAAATAATTACGACATTAATGCACTTAACACTCCATAATATTACATCTAGTATCTTAAATTTATTTATAGTTCAAGATGCTAGATGCATCATAAATAAAAGTAAAGTGTTAAAAACACTAGAAAAGCATATATGAGATGTTGTACTTTACCATATGCATACACACACATTGATATGGAATTATTAACATCAAGGACATATCCCCCTCCTTCCCATGGCAATATGACCCGTCTCTTTAACAACAAATAAGGAAGCAAAGTTTACCCCAAAGAAAAAGAAAAATGAAAAATGAAAAGCTAGATAGGCCTTTTTTTGTGGTACGTAGTTGATATGAGTGAGATTTGATACTATCCTTGATTGATAGCAATATTGATGATACCTTATTAAAAAAAAAAAAAGAAATCATTAAACGACTTGAGGCTTGGTGGGAAGGTGTGAGTAGAAATTAATGGTTTTTTTTTAATTGAAATTTAGAAATCAAGGATTCAAACCCTCCTAATAATATATAAAAAGAACATTTAGTAATTTTTTAGGAGATATAACAGAAAAGAAAGTAATCAAAATTAAAATAAGTATGTGTTCTAGAACAGGTATTTTTCGTCATGAAAGATACATATTTTGATTGTATAGTTTTAAAATTTTAAAAATGCAAATATCATTAATTAAGGCTTTGTTTGGTTCAATCGAGGGAAGGAGAAGTTAATAAAGAAGAGATTTCTTGTTTGGTTTAGTAGGTAGAGGAGAGCTAATTAGATATAACTTTATATTATTTTATTTAGATTTTTCCTTAAGAAACTTTTATTTCTTGAAGCAAATGTATATATTGGAATCAGAATTATCCTCGAGTCAACGTATGTTGTGATTCTTTCCAAGTAATTAATCCCATCCAAAATGAACACTCCCAGAATGAAACATCCTCTCAGCATCAATACTGTAAAAAAGAATCAGAGATCTCATCTTGTTTTTAATTTATTTTTTAAATTTTTCATTGTTTGTTTTTTTTAAATATCAGGCCAAAACCCAACCCGGCTTGTTCTTAACGCCCTATTTTTTTTCATCCAAATTTTAATGATAGGAAAAAATGAATAGTGATTAAAATTTCCTAAGGAATGTTACAATGTGTATATTTAGAATACTTCAAAAGAACCTTTACAACCATGCACTCTTTGAATTTGAAGACATATATTAATCCTAATGAATCCCAAAATCCAACTCCTGTAGAAATAAAAATATTCAAAATACCAACACAATTATATATGTATATTTCTCAGCAAATTATATACAAAGCTTGTGAATACAAGTATGATGAGAATAATATTGAAAAGGGCCAATCGTGTTCTTCCAATTATAACAGGTAAAGATGCGACTTACTACTTCATGTATTTAATATAAAAGTTAGTTGATTAATTTAAGTAGATTCAGAAAGTTTGTTAAGCTAGTTATTTATAATAAATATATGTTATCCTTCCTAAATTGCTCTTGCTAATTATATGCATTAGCTAAGTGCAACTACTAAAAGAATTATTTTAAATAAATAAATAAATATAAAAGATAAAGTAAATTTAAGTCTTATATTTAGGATCAAATTAAATACCAAATTAGTTCTTATATTAAGGACAAAAGGTAGTATTATACATAGAACTAAAAAGTCAAAAGGGCAAGGAATTGTATTTTAATTATGTTAAAAACAACTTTTTTAATTGAAAAAGGCTTGTTAACGGAGTAAATAATATTTCTTAAATACAATTTAGATTTTGTTTTTGTGCGCACGATTGTGTGTAGGTGACTGTGAGGCTGTGAGGTTCTTTATTTTAATTATTCTCAATTTAACTATTAATATTTATTTTGTTTTTTCAAACATAAAAGCCTTTATGTATGCTAGCCAATCAAATTGAAAATATAATTATCACTAGTTAAATTGAGGATAATTAACGTAACAATGAAAGATTAAACTAAGAAATCATCGAATATTTAAGAAATCAAAAGACGTAAATTGTAAGTTTATATAAACTCAGCATGTATAATTAGCGATTAATTATCTAGATAAAAGAAGTTGAATCTGGTAAGGAAAATCAGTCACATGCATATATAAGAGCAAATAATTATATATAAAACTCCAAATATACATTATTTGGCACTTTATCTGATATTCGATTCAATTTAATTAGAAGTTCATGGATTGCTCCAATATTTCATACATATACATGTATAGCTGATATATAATATTGTACATTTACTTGCCTTTAAATCTTTGTTTACGTAAAAACTGTTAGATATTAAATTAATGATGGGGAGAATAACTTTATGAAAAGTAGAGGAACATGAGCTTCTTGTTTATATATAGTACATTATTGTATCTCTACACTTTTGTATTTACGAATTAGGAAAAATTATGACGAAAAATGATTATATAAAAAAAATTACTTTCCATCTCTTTTGTGAATGATTAGCATAGATATATACATATTTGTCTGTATCTATGATAAACTCATATTTCTTCGTTACGATGAAGTGTTATTTAAGGCATAAACGATAACTAGGCCATTTAGTATTATTACTTTAAGCTTGCTATAAGCTTAACTAGCTAAATTTTTCTTTGACAAAAAGTTAGAAAAAAGGTCGTAAAAGACAAATTAAATCATTTTGTTTTTTTTTGCCAAAATAAAGAATGACCTACTCTACGAAGAAGAAGCAGTATTTGCCCTAGGAAAAGATCAAACATCATGTGAGGCAAAACCCTACACAGAGAGCAAACAGTACTACAATAGGCAGCCAATGAGAGATCGACAACACAACGTTAAAAAAGACAGAGCCCTAGGTTTATCATCTAAACCAGCTGTCGCCAAACCCCAATCCGTTCCTTTAATTTGTTCCCACTTGTTTCTCACTTCTTCTCTCAATCTATCTATATACAAACTCAGCCTCGCTATCTGTGTTTTCCCATACTTGTCCAGAAGAAGAAAGATTTTGAAACCCCCCATAAACTACTGATCTTTCTCCTTCTTCTGCACATATATATAATCAAGCTTGTTCCTTTCCCTCTTGGGTTTCGCTTGTCTAGGGTTTTCTTGGGAAAAAAGAAGGAAAGAAAGTTTATAAAATATATCAACATATAATGGGAAGAGGTAGGGTTCAGCTGAAGAGGATAGAGAACAAGATCAATCGGCAAGTGACTTTCTCCAAAAGGAGAAATGGATTGTTCAAGAAAGCTCATGAGATCTCTGTCCTCTGTGACGCTGAGGTCGCTCTTATTGTCTTCTCCCACAAAGGAAAGCTCTTTGAGTATGCCACAGATTCTTGGTATAATAAATAAATATTTGCTTTAACATTATTCACATAATTTCTTTTGTTTATTATTTTTGATGAGTGATGCAACTGTTAGTTAATTTCTTTCTCCTTTCAGTAACTGATGATGATGATGACAACCGCTATACTACTCTTTCATGAATCTGTATATTATTTGGTCTAATTATTACTACTTCTTGTTTGTTTTGCAGTATTTGGAAAGGGTTTTGCTTTTGAGTTGAAATAATAAAACAGTGGAAACGATTTTCTTTCCCCTTTTTCGCAAGACCAAATCTCGAGAGAGATTTTTCTATAGAAGAAGTCAGAAACATTTTTGCAGTAGCTAGGGTTTGATACTCGCAAATGATTTTTATGTTGATATTCTAACTAAAGTACAGAATTTTTACATCTGAGATTCGTGAATCGAGTTATAAAACAGTGCTGTGCATCAGATCTTGCGAAACCCTTAGCTGATTTTCTTTTTCTTTTCTCTGAGCCTAAATTCCTATAACCAGACGTGAGCGAATCTTCTGCAAAGCTCAGGGATCTATATCTGCTTCTGTGCTTTTGCCTTGATTTCCATAATCTCTGAAAATATTAAGGGCTTCTTCCTCCTCCTCTTCTTCTTCTACTTCGTTCTCTTCTTTTATCTTTTTGCATATAGTTGCTTGCTTCGTCTCTGGCCAATAAACGCTGTGATCTCCATATTCTTAAGCAGAAGGTACTTGTCATGTTCATTTTCATGTTCAAGTCCTTTCAGATCGAATGAATATGGCCAAGGGAGGAAGCAAGGAAATTAGAGAATATTTTTACGATGCGCAGCTTTATGATTATTAATTAAAGACGACTTAGTGATAATGATTACAATAAACAAAAGAAAGAATTAATTCTCTGATTCCTTGTTTAATTAATTAATTAGATTCTGGGGGAAAAAAAGAAAATAACATTTGTAGTAATTAATTTCTATGCTTTTTTGTTTCTTTTCTCTCAACCTTGCAGCATATTTGTATTAATAATTTATAATGTAATTTATTTTAATTAATCTTGACATAAATATATTTCACTTCTAGGAAAATAGATTTTACTGATGTCAAATTCAAGCACATGTTCATGCTGTTCTTTAGTCCTTTTGTTACATAAAAGCATGACATGTATGTGTGTGTATGCTATTTAAAGTCAGAAATTAAGGTTTGTTTTGATTTTTGAAGACCCCTAAGATTCTCTAAAATTAGTAAGTCAAAAAGTGTCTTATAAAGAGAGGACACCGTATTTATATGTAGAAAATAAGTAGATCTCAATCCGGCTTTCACATCTATCTAGCTAGTTCATTGAAAGAACGGAAATTAAATTCAACCTTGTGCAAACTTTTTGTTGCATCACCGAGATTATACTGTGCTTTTATGGTAATTCCATTACTATTTTGTGTTCTTCATACTGTATATTTCTAAATCTGCATGGATGTATATCAATTTCCATTTCTGGTAGGTCAGCCCAGCAAGGTTAATTGATAGTTTTCTGTTTCATAGCAACAACATCAGTGAGTGTTGTGTAACGAAATAAAACAACCTTATACAAGTCCTGAAAAAGTACAACAATATTAAACTGGGTGCTTGATAGATCGATAAATGATATTGTTTATTTATGTGTGTATATATATTTATAATTAATTAACTTTGCTCTCATTTGTGCTGGATGATTATTAAACAAAAAGCATGGAGAAGATCCTGGAACGCCATGAAAGGTATGCGTATGCAGAGAGACAGCTAGCAGGAGCAAATGATTCTGAGTCACAGGTTCGTGTGTGATCATATACATATATGCATGTGTGTGTGTGTGTGTGTGTGTGTGTGTGTGTGTGTGTGTGTGTGAGATAGACCTAATTGTTCGGAGATTGTGGCTATATGTTTAGTTGCAGGAAAACTGGACGATTGAATATTCTAGACTGAAAGCTAGGATTGACCTTTTGCAGAGGAACCATAGGTACATTACTACACTACTGTGCTTGCACTGTGTACATATCAAATCATCAAACTGCTTTTTGGTGTTGTTTATATCTAATTATGAAATTTCTATGTTGATAACGTTGTATGTGTTACGAGGTTAACGATATATAATAAATATGATATGATATGATATGGTCATCATCAGGCACTATCTGGGATATGATCTGAGTTCGTTGAGCCTCAAAGAGCTGCATAGTCTGGAGCAGCAGCTTGATACTTCCATCAAACAAATTCGGACACGCAAAGTAAATCATAAAAATATATATTTAGTGTTGTTAACAGTATATATAATTAATTATTCATAAAACCATTATTAACTTACATTATATTAGTTAATCATTGATTAATTAATTACTTCCTTCTCTATATAATGTGTGTGCGTGTGTATTTTCTTGTGACAGAATCAGCTGATGAATGAGTCGATCGCCGAGCTTCAGAAAAAGGTGAAACGCGCCTTTGATCTAAACCACACCTATCATATCATCATCTTCTTCTTCTTCTTCTTTTTCTTCCAGCTTTATTTAAGTTAATCGGTTAAGTTTTAGAAGACAGAGACGCGTACCCGTGTTTGAGTTGCATAAGGAAAGAGGTTTATAATATGTAAATTGTTGTCTCAACGTTTTTTGATGAACGGCAGGAGAAAGTGATACAGGAACAGAATAGCATGCTGGCAAAGAAGGTATATATCTCATATTTACGTACTTGTGTCCTTTGATTAAATAATAATATTATGATTGCCTCATCCAGCCCCAAACACTCACATGTTCGTACTATATATCGTGAACATGTTCTAATCAGGTAATTGTCTTTTCATGGTCGGTCGTTATGCACGTTTATATATATAAAATATATTGACAAAATTAAAAAAAATTAGTGAAGACACTGTATATTATTGTATTATACTATCTCCGATCCTTAATATATGATCGTTTGATTTTTATTTTGATATTAAATATATGTCTAATATTTATACATTTTTTTCAATATAGTCCTTCTAACAATGCTAGTTTTAGCCAATACACTTGATTAACAAGAATATTTTAAGAAAGACAATACTTATTTATGACAAATAATTAATTTAGTTTCTTTATTTAATCTTTTCAAATTAGTCAACTAGCTCTTATAATTAAGATCAAAGGTAGTATTATATTATGAAGTTTTTTTTACAGGCAGTATTATATTATGAAGTTAAGAGTACTATGCTTTGACGTAATAACGGATTATAATTATTAGTTTTGGAGAGCTGAGATTTATTAATAATATTATTACGATCAGATAAAGGAGAAAGAGAAGGCGGCGGCGGCGGGGGCACATCATATGACATGGGAGCACCAAAACCTGGGAGCAGCTAATTCATCTTACCTACTCCCACCTCCACCACTCCCCACTCTCCACATCGGGTAATTAATTAATTAATGATTAATTTACTCTTTCAACATGAATATTTTGAAGAGCGTATTGTTCATATCATTTGTTTATGTTGCCTCTTTATTCCAGATATTCTAATACCTCTAGTGCTTATCATGAGATTTAGCTGGCTAATTTAAAAAGATTAAAAAAGTTACTAAATTGCCAAATTATAATATATGTTTCACTATCTTTCTAAAATACTTATATAGATCATTATATTATATATCAATTTATGAGTGAGACAAATTAGTTTGGAGAAAAATGACAAATATAAATAGTTTAAAGTAATTTAGAGATTTTTTTAATTTTTCTCAAATTAGTCAATCAGGTTTTATATTAAGGATCAGAGATAATATTAAAAAAAAACATGAAAGTATACATTTCTCTCTCACTTTCTTTACTGAATTAGATTATATCCTATGTATATTTGTATAACACTTCAATAATTCTTAATATAAGTTACTTGTAACACATTTTCGGATGCCGCAAAATGTATTAAGTTGACAAATTTCATTTCATTTTATCTTTATTAAAGTTTTCTCTCTCTCTATCTATATAAATCATTCTCATATATCTCTCTTCTTTCTCTCTTTTCAAGGAAAATTAAATAAGTGTGAAATTAAAAAACAAATATTAAATATACTATAAGTGACTTACATTAGGACCAAAACTTTTCTCTACAAATGACTTACATTTATTACCTAAGTGGTAATTTATATATATACGATGGAATTCGAATCTACCATAAATATTTCGGGTGCTTGATCGGTTATATAATAAGGGTAAATAGCGATGAATCAATTAAGTGTCACATGTATATATGTGTGGGTTGATATTGCAGAGGGAATTACAGAGAGGAAGCAGCAGAAAGGAACGAGCTTGACCTCACCCTGGAACCACTCTATTCCTGCAACCTCGGATGTTTTTAATGACGCACCTTGTTCTCTATCTGTCTTTTGATATTATATTATTATTATTGTGTGCTAATTAATTATAACGACAATGATTGAGAACATGTTCATTCGCGTACTCATCATATATATATATAGCTGATGTCTCTAGCTTGTTTAAATCCCAAGTTTGACGTACTTTGTTATGAACTGTATGTAAGTACTCTCACAGCTTAATTAATTAAGCTTTTTTATGAGAAGTTATATATAATTCTGCTGCTTTAATTTTTGTGTTTTCATATTTCTGCATGCTTCTCTCTCTTCTCTCTTCTTTTTGCTGCTAATTTGAGTTTAGTGTGAGGCGACAATTTAAACTTGTTATATATGTGTGGGACGAAAAGTCTCACTTGCTGATGAGTAAATTTTACCGAGAAAATAATATTCGTGATGTCTCCAAAATTTAAGAAAATAATGATGAGAAAATATAATAAAGTGAAGCGAGGATTTTAAAGTGATGTTACTGTTTTTCGAGGGGTTAGATAGAGAAGATCCTTATTTATTGTGATGTGGGTCAACGATATATCTTGTTGAGTCGAAGTCGCCATAAGATTTTACTGAGAAAAAGGAACAGTGAATCTTGGAGCAATATCTTATCCTATGGAGCTACGTGCTACTCCACTGCAATTAATACACATGTAAAAAGCTACAATTATAGAGTTTTAGGTTAAAAAAAAAAACTCATGCAATTATATTGAAATAATGTGTTGACTTAGGCAAATGCGATAAATTTAAATAAGCAATCTTTACTTACAGGTACTAATTTACAGTGGTGTGATACTGTGATGAGACCTGCACCATACAGTCTAAAGTCCATAATTAAAATTTTTAATTTATAAATTCTTATAAGATAAATTTATTTCTTAAAAAAAATAACAGTTGAAAAGTTATATTTATTTTGAATTTTTATATTCATTAAAATAAAAAAAGCTATTTGGAGTTAGATTTAAACATTCTAATACAGCTAAAATGAAATTATTTAAAATATAACAATGAAAGTAAAATTAAATCTGATCCATTGAATTATACTCCCCTAGTTATATGTTCTAATTAACTAATTTGAGTATATTAAGAATGTTAGTTAAATTATTTGATATGATATGGTTTTTCTAAAATACCCTAATTAAGCATCTTTCTTAATTTTCTCCCTCCTTCTCCTACTTGATTATTATTGGGACAATATTAATATGATTAATTTAGAAAAAAATTAATAAATATATGAAATAGGTCTTATATATATGATCGATATCAACTCCCTAATTAGCTTCTATATTAAGTACTAACTAATCCAAATTTATGATCATTGAGGTTCCTCTATCCATGACGACGTGGATGAAAATGGTCTTATGACTGGTACTGCGACCTATTCAAGAAATCTACGGTGCGAGGAGTTACGTTAGGCTCAATAAAAAAAAAAAAAATTTAAGGATGTTATGGTGGAATCCCTTTCTGATTGTGGTATTAAATTCAAATGTTGGTAGTTCGGTAGGGAAAAAACAAAGGAGACAACAGAAGTTACAATGCCATTAAGTTAGTTTTCCACTTCGCACAAGAAGATTAGAAAGGGACAAAAATTGGGGGCCGCAACAACTGAGTGGCTCATTTAGAAAAAGAAGATAAAAATAAAAAGACATCAAAATTTCTTTGATATATATTTGTTTATAAATGGGTCACTGTCATTTTGGCATCACAAGTCAAACATATCCTTAATGATCAGCACCTGCCAAGAAGTTAATCTATTAGTCTCTGATCGCAATATAATATAAACTCAACGAATTATAAACTGTACAACAATTAAATGTACTTCCTCCATTATCATTATAAGAACTTACCGATCAACAGGTTTATCAAGATTAAGGAATTTTAGTTAGAATTAATTATTACTCTTAAAAATTTAAGATTACACTCAATGAGAACAATTAATTAAATGCTGTTCACTTAGTGAATAAAGAGGTTATTATTTAATTAGGAGAAAATAATATAACTTTTGATTGAAATTTTTTGTGCAAGGGCAAAAGTTTAAAAAGACAAACGCCTAAAACATCAAAACAAAGAAACAGCAAATTAATCTAACAGAAGTTGGCCTAAAGTAGTGTTGGAGGTTCCTGGAGAATTAACAAATAACGAGTCTTTCTTTACACACACCCACAGAGGAACTCCACCACACCATATCCGACATGCATCTTTTCTAGATCTTAACTTTCTAAAATGAACCATGTATCAGAGCAACCAACTAATTTGAGTTCATCGAGTGACAGTGCGTCGTTTAATATGTTATTTCCTCTACTGAGAAGTGCGCTTTTCAAAATTTAAACTTATGTTTTTATCTTTATTAGGGATAAGACTATTACCACCTTGATCAACACTTATTCGTAATACATGAGGCTTTCTTACAAGAGTAAACGTTAAAAAATTTTAATTATCAATTCACTTGTTAAACCTTAAACTAAAATAATTCAGTTCCTATAGTTTCTCAACTTAGAACAAGTTAGTTTTTATTGTTTCTAGGTTGGAACAATTCATCCAATGCCTGTAGCTCTTTAACTCAATAAACTAGAAAGGTTAACAATTGTTTAAAGTTAGGGTTTAAGAACTAAATCGATAATTGAGAGATAGTTTATAAAAATTATATTTTGCCCTCAATAATAGTTAGAGAAATTAAAGTCATATATAGTAAATGACAATTAAGAAAAAAATAATCAATTTGTATATGAGTCTACATACCCGTCTACAGTTGGGGCATTCTGCACTTCTTTGCTGCCATTCAAGTATACAGGGAAGGTGAAAATGATGACAGCATTCTGCAGTTATCTTTGGATTTTCATCTGTATAATCTGTCATTTAATTTAAAAATACAAATAATAATTTAATAATGTTGTTAATTCATCTGTATTTTTGACTGTGTTATTAATTAATGGCTCAAAGTATATTGAATTACTTTTCATCTTTTGAGGTCCCCCCCCCCATTTTTGGATTAATGAATAGGATTCCAAGTAATACATTACACACACACATGTATATAAATATAAATACTTACTTTCAAAACATGTAGGACATTCTTCTTCAGATGGGTCAGAATCATGAACAGCAGAGTCGAACGTTCCTTCAAAATTATTGCATTTGTTAGTGCAAAATTTGTCGTCCCAATAAAGATTCAAATAACAAAATACTATATCTTGACTTGATATAATAGAAAATAAAACTCAATCTCTTATATTAATTTGTGGTTAATATATGTCGAGATCACATAAAAACAGTATAATGATTTGTACATAAATATATCTATATATATATATATATATATGTATAGGTTATCCTTTTTATCCTCTCAGCAAGAATCCCTCCTAGTTTGCCTAGATTTATGCAACTGATCTACATATATTGTTTCTACCTTCTTCTTTTTTTAAAAAAAAAAAAGAAAAGAAAAGAAAAACATATATTCATCATATACACTTAGTCCTATAAAATCTAAATTTGATCCATTAAATTTTAAAAATATAATTTTTAGTCCTTTAACTTTAAAATTATTAGTTTTAAATGATAATTTTTGTGCCAATCATAGTTATTTTGAAAATCAAACTTAATATGTAAACATTTAAAAATGTTTTATTAATACCCAAGATCTTAATATCATTATTTTTTATTAACAGTTTAAGGGTTAAAGGATTAAAAATATAATTTTTAAAATTAAGGAGTTAAATTGAAACTTTATATAAAGTTCAAGGACTAGAAACATACTTTAGCAAAACAAACCAAACCAAATCTACATATATATTATTTTTAAAACTCCCAAATAATACATTGTGTATAAATATTAATTATAACAAATAATTAAACTGATTATCCAATTATATTAATGAAATAATGTGTTTTAGTTATATTATATACCTTGAGCTATTTGAGCAGCTTCTGGCGGTTGAGCTGGCGCTACTTCATCGGCGATAATCCATACTCTCAACGGGCATATTACTAAACTACACTGCAGATAGCAAATAGAAATTAATTAATAAGAAACGTAACAACTAGAGTATAATTAATATACTCTAAAATTTATAAGAAAGAAATTTATATATAATTTCTAAAATTTCCCTTCTCAAACCATCAATATAAGCGAAGCATAATGAATCTGATTATATATTGATTAGCTGCATTGAATTGATTCTTGTTTAATTTATCAAAATATATGATAATTATAAACAATATAGGGTTAAGGTACATCCAGCACTTTGAAGTATTTTCTGAGATGCAATCAGCACCCTAAAGTATTTTGTGGTACATCCAGCACTCTAAAATATTTTTTAGGGGCGCCCAACACCTTAAAATATTTTTTTTGCCTGGTTACTGGATGCACCAAAAAATATTTTTGGGACTAGACGTACCTAAAAAAAATACTAAAAAAATACTTTGAGATGCTGGATACACCAAAAAAAATACTTTACGGGGTGCTAAATGCACATAAAAAAATATTTTAAGATACTGGATGCACTACAAAGTACTTTAAGATACTGGATGCACTTGAGAAAATACTTCAGTGTGCTGGATGCACCTTAATCCAACAATATAATAGGTTTTGACCGTAATTAAAATATGGATTCAAAAGTTTGATCAAAACCCTACATTAATGATTAATCATTCTCAACACACAATCCATGTATGTATAAACTTGACGAAGATTTAAGAGAGACGTTTGGTGTCATTAGGTTACCATCCATATCAGAATTTGAATTGAATTTAGGTTTCCGTACAATGAAAGCAATCATCTAATAATATTGTATATATCAAACTGTATAGATCAATTAAACATAGTGATCTCTGAAAATTTTTAACCTGTACAAACAAGATAATCTGTATAGGAATAAACGAGGTACATATAAATTAAGAGAATTCCAACAAACAAAGAATGGTTAAGGAAGGATAATGGAAGCACAGGGAAACAGTGCTGTGTGTGTGTGTGTGTGTGTAAAGTAGGTACCCTGTGGAAGAACGAAAGGGGTGTGGTGTTGGGATGTTGATGATGGAGATTTGAATCTGGGAAGGAAGAAGACGAGGCAACTCCCGAGTCATGTGCGCAGAAACAAGAACAAAAGGCTCCCATTAATCTGTAAGCAGATATGAAGATCTTTCGTTTTCCTCGCAGCACTTTATTGTTGCAGGATATATATATATATATATATATATATATATATATTAATATCGATCTATATTTTGTTGGAGTGTATGTATATAATATATATACATATATATAGGGTGAGAGAGAGAGAGATTGATTGATTCCGTCATTCCACGATGAATGAGTTGTTTAATTGAAAGATTTGGATATTTTGATCTGTTGGAGAACAGAGTGAAAAAAAATAGTAACAAAACATAATTGTAATATAAAATTGAAATAACATAACAAATTATCAAAATAAAAATTAATTATTAATCAAATTAAATATAACTACATGCATCTCAAATGCGTTATAATTTGTCATGCTAACAAATTATGATAAATATGATCAAACTTCTTAAATGAATTTCATTAAAAATTTAAATTGTTCTCTTTCTACAAATTAATTTAAATATTTTTTAAACCTAAATATTCTCCTCAATTATTTGATCTATAAAATTTAGAAATTTATAAATTTCGAAATTTTGAATAAATTTAGTGATAAGCTAAATTTTATTATGTTGTTAATTGGCTAATATTCAAAATCTAAAAAATATTTACAAATGTATAATTACATTACGTACCATGTTGGCCCCTAAATGATAAGATTGGGATGGCATTACACCGAGGTTAAACATAAACCTGACTGACAGAGAGGATATAATAATTTCATTATTATTATCATGAAAACTTTAAGAATTCAATCTTTAATTTAAAAATAAATAATAAATTAATATTATTTAAAATTAATTTAGAATTATTTGTTAATAGATCAACTTAATTTATTATTTTTAATAATTTACTTAGGACGAGCTCCAAATCTAGTTTTTGTATATTGGGTTGGCTCTCAGCTACTTTTCCTAACTAAGAGTCTATTTAGTATGAGAAAAATAGATAAAAACAGAAGAGAGGAAAAATTTTAATGAGCTCGCTTTATTATTAATCAAAAAATTTTAACTCTACTTCTTCAAGTTTTTATTAAAATTTTCCTTCCTCTCTCGTCTCCTCCATTTCCTTCAAACGGATCCCAAGATAAAATGAAAATTTACTGTTGATAATTATATTTTATTTACATATAAATTAAATTTATTTTGTGAACGTAAATTAAATAATTCTGGAATTGCCATGCGTGGACCCGCCCTTCGCCCTTCGATTTTGGGTTCATCTCTTGCAGCACACATACATCACGAAGCTGCTTGGCTTAATTGCTGATTTTGATCTTTTATATCTGTGTGATTCATAATCCTTTCCTCTATGAGAAGCTGCCTGTTGCATTCTTCTAGAAAATAGCGAACATTCTGTTAAATCTAGCTCCGAAGCCACCGCAGAGAATCATCGAAGAAAAATTCATTTCTTTCTTACAGTCATGTAGAACCCATAAACAACTTCTCCAGATTCAAGCTCAGATTACTGCCCATGGATTTGAGTATAATGAATACGTTGCCCCAAAGTTCATCACGGCCTGTGCAACACTCAAGAATATGGCCTATGCCCGAAAGGTGTTCGATCAAATTCCTGATCGGAACACCGCTCTATGGAATGCCATGTTTAGAGGGTATTCGCAAAATGAGTCTTACTGGGATGTCATTGTGCTGTTCATTCAAATGAACAGAGCTGGCGCACTGCCAAATTGCTTCACCTTTCCCATTGTCCTCAGGTCTTGTGGTAAGGTAAATGCGACAACGGAAGGAGAAGAAGTTCATTGTTCTGTAATGAAAGGAGGTTATAAATCAAATCCATTTGTGGCAACCACATTGATTGATATGTATTCAGCTAGGGGGTATCTTGGAGCTGCTCATAAAGTATTTGGTGAGATGCTTGATAGGAATGTAGTTGCATGGACCTCTATGATCAATGCGTACATTTCTTCTCATGACATGGTTTCTGCGCGACGCCTTTTTGACTTAGCACCTGAGCGTGATATCATCTTGTGGAACACTATGATTTCGGGTTATATAGAAGTGGGGGATATGGCGGCAGCAAGACAACTTTTTGATAAGATGCCCAGTCGGGATATTATGTCATGGAACACAATGCTGTGCGGATATGCGACTAATGGGGATGTTGAATCCTGTGAGAAGTTGTTCAAAGAGATGCCTCAAAGAAATGTGTTTTCTTGGAATGGATTTATTGGGGGTTACGCTCGCAATGGACGTTTATCTGAAGTATTGGAGTCTTTTAAACAGATGCTTATTGAAGCTAATGTGCTTCCTAATGATGCAACACTTGTCACAGTGTTGTCTGCATGTTCAAGATTAGGAGCCCTTGATATGGGTAAGTGGGTGCATGTATATGCAGATAGTATTGGTCTTACAAGAAACCTGTTTGTTGGAAATGCTTTGATTGACATGTATGCGAAATGTGGAAATATAGAAAATGCAATTGTTGTGTTCAACACTCTGGATAGAAAAGATATAATTACATGGAACACCATCATCAATGGCCTGGCCGTACACGGGCATGCTGCTGATGCATTGAGTTTGTTTGATCAGATGAAGAACGCAGGAGAAAAACCAGATGGAGTTACTTTTGTTGGAATTTTGGCTGCCTGTGCACATATGGGCTTAGTCAAAGATGGTTTTTCACACTTCCAATCAATGGCGGATTGTTATTCAATTGTCCCTCAAATTGAGCATTATGGATGTGTGGTTGATTTACTAGGAAGAGCTGGTCTTTTGAACCAGGCTATGGATTTTGTGAGAAAGATGCCCATGAAACCAGACTCAATTATATGGGCTGCCCTACTGGGGTCATGTAGAATATACAAGAACGTTGAGTTAGCCGAATTGGCTCTTAAGCGGCTCATTGAACTCGAGCCAAACAACCCTGCAAACTTTGTTGTGCTTTCCAACATATATAAGGATCTTGGAAGATGGCAAGATGTTGCTCGATTGAAGGTTGCAATAAGAGATACTGGGTTCAGGAAATTGCCAGGATGTAGTGTGATTGAGGTCAATGATAATGTGGTTGAATTTTATTCCTTAGATGAGAGACATCCTGAGACAGAGGATGTATACAGGACATTGAGGGGGTTGACTATACTGTTAAGATCATATGGATATGTTCCAAACGTAGCAGAAATTGGGCGAGGAACTTGAATGATGGAAGGGGTATCACATGAGTGAGCACGGATACATTGTTAAAGAAGATGTCTAGCTCGGCACTGGAATCACCCATAATTTAATTCTCGGGCCTAAATCGATTCTTCCTTACCACCTCTGCACTGTACCAGGATTTTGAAATGATTGTTCCCTGCGCCTTTGTAACTTCCAGTGACTAATATTTTGGAAATCCGGCAGCATGATCCCACTGCTTATCCTAGTTAGGATTTATTTAAACCTTAAATTTATATTATTCTATGATTTATTTGAGTTTTTCTCATAGGGCTTACTCTCTATTTTAAAGTTCTCTGGCTATTGTTTCGGAACTGGGTGACTATGGTTTAGATTTATTCTCGGCTACTAATAGATAACCTGCTAGTGCTAAATTCATCAGAGAATTTCGATGAGTTTATATTAAATATGAAACTATTTATTAATGCTTTGGTTCATTACTTAGTTTTATGACATAGAGAAAATAACTGAACGCGAGCCTCGTACTATAGGCTTTAGATTATTTCATAGGCATAGTGTACTGTAACCGGAATTTATTTTCACAATGAACAGTTTTACCCAAAAATAAGAAAAAACTTATACGAAGGTATTGATGAGAGGGCAACTCGTCTTTTATGAGAATGGCAAAAAATGTCAAACACAATATCAGCAAGCCCATAAAACAGAACGGGGGAAGAACCTTGGATCCAGTTGTGGATTTGCATTATCAAGTGGGAGTTCAGAATCCAGCTAAACTACTAAAATAAAAATCTCACTTGTTCTTTTCCAATTTTGGCCTTTTCCTACTTCAGATGTTCGAGAAAACAACTGTAGAAATCTGTACATAATAATATAAATAATTACTTTTCACTTTGGCTTGCTGGTCGATTATCAAGGGAAAATTTGTGGGGAAAAGGGTGGATTTGACATCTTAACGATAGTGATAATTAGAAACTAGTTGAAGTCTCAGCAGATTTCTTTTTCTTCTTAATTACCTAACAGCACAATCATTCTATTCAAAGTGGGTCATCTCGTTCAGGAAGGGAGAATCTCCTTTTGCCTTCATTCAAGTCATTTGGATCTTTCCACCTTAAAAAGAGTCAAACAGGAAGTTAGCTAGTTGCTTTCATGTTCTTCCTTTTCCTCGGCTATTTATTTTGGTGTTTTAAGGGAACCGGCCCAGCATTTATCACCAAACTTTATCACATTTTGCATTAAAAATGGATCTGTTTAATCCCCTGATGACTCCATGCCACAGGTGAATCTCGTTTAATTCACTCATCATTTTACTTATGACTCTTCATCATCAAACATCTTAGCCTAGGATTCCAAAACTCAACTCTAGAAAATGACCAGTCATAGTCTTAGGAGGACCACAAAGATCCAGCCAAAACCCAGAGCAATGCCACGTAAACGACATATGACTTGCGGGATTAGCTGATTAATACATATTAGGACGTAAGAAGCAAGAAGTAATTGAACACTGATATAGATATATATCCTAAGAAACATCAAACTCTCAAGTATTTATAAGTAATCTGAAATATGACTGTCTTTTGCAGATCACAGGTCCCCAGGTCCAAAGTTCCCCATTCTAACGACCCTAAGAAAACTAAAATGTCATTCTCAGAACACGTCATCCAGCCGAAAGACCCAGAAAATATGTGAGACCACCAAGATACTTCGTCAAGGGAAGCTAAAGTTGAAGATGGATGATGCAGTCTCTTGGAAGCTACAGTAGCTTTTGAAGTTCTGTTATATCTAAAGAAGAAAAAGTCTAGGATATTATTTCAGCTTTGCATATTTAATCATTCTTGAGCCCTTTTGTTTATGGGGAACATCATTGTATTAGTTGAGTTAGCAATTGAATGAACATAACCAATATGATGAGCCTTTGGCGTAAACAGAAAGATTATTGCAAAAGAGAAATGGCAAGCCATCATGTTAACGTTTTTCAGCTGCTACAGAATTGCTAAGCCTGGAGTGAAGGATACTGCTACTGCAAGAAGAGTTAAAAGCTGCAAATGAGGTCTTCTTAATTTCTTCTGTTGATGGTATTGAAACTGCAAAGCAATTTTTTTTTTTTAATTCACATGGTTTATCATTGTTAACCTATGCCCCATTCCCTGCTTTAGAGATAAAAACAAATGAAAGCAAAAAAGCAGAAGAGAAAAGGAAACATTCTGTAATGATATGAAATGGGGGAACTTTGCAGTCAATCACTGAAGAAGCCTCTAATGAGGTGTCAGATTGAGAGAAGAATATCACTTTAATAATGTCATTGATTGCTTATTCATTTGCGTCTAAAATGGTCACAGTGCTAATAAAGGCGATACCTAAAGAATTTTTTTGATGATATTCTTTGATTAGTATTCTCTGCTAAATCTACTTTATCTTACTCTTGTGAAAATAATATAAAAACTAGTAAGATAATATCTTTATTGATTTGGATTAGATTTTTCTTAGAAGAGTTTTAACAATAAAATTTTGGATGAACAAGCGAATAAGACTACCATTTCAGGGGGAAAAAAATTTATGGGTGAGAATATTTAGTTTTGAACTGGGCATGAAGAATTCCATAGAACTGTGACGAGAAAATGGTGACAGGTGAAGCAAAGAGCTGGTCTAAGAGGAGGAATGGGCCTACTGTTTGATGAGAGGCACGATCATCAGGGACATGGTAACCCCCACAAGGAGGAAAAACAAATAAAAAAGAAACAAAAGGACCAAAAATGATTAGTAGAAAAAGTAAAAAGAAAAGAGAAAGCAGAGCACAAATTGTACCATGTTCGAGGCCAAAATATTGTAGAAATTTGCCCCCCGCCTCATCGGGGTCCTTATTGTTAGTTGATTCCTCTTTCTCTATGTTCCTTCTCATTATTATAAGCATTGGTGCCTTGTTGCTCACAAGGTGATTGAAGAAATGGGCAAGAGAGGAACAAAGTTGCCAGGCTTCTGCCTCAACAGAATCCGGCCTCATGCTCGTGTCCGTTCCCCGCCTGTACAACCCAAGCTTGATTCCAGTGCCGTCAAAACTGACCTTCAAAACGAGAATTCCAGTGAAGATTGTGAGAAGAAATCCGGCGATGGGGTGAAAAATGGGGTTGTTGCTGGTAGGAAAATCATGATTGTGGTTGATTCTAGTTTTGCAGCCAAGGGAGCTGTGCACTGGGCACTCACTCACACAGTTCAGAGCCAGGACATGATAATACTTCTTCATGTGACTAAGCCTTCTAAACAAGGTGTGACCCAAAACAGATTGTAGTATCTTGCCTTCTTCTTCCCTTTGACCTCATTTATTTGATTAAAGATTGAGAATGACCCCATGTGTGGTTCATGTGTTTATGGCAATGGCAGCCTCAGATGAAGAGTCCAGCAAGGAGATTACTACTCCAAATCCAAGAGCTTATGAACTTGTCTCTTCCTTCAAGAATATGTGCCACGTCAAGAGACCTGAAGTGAGTTTACTCCTCTTATTCCACACAGCCCCCTTGTTTTTCAACGTTCTAAAAGCATAAAAGTTTCAACTTGTTTTCACTTTATCTAATTGTTTCACTACCACCTGCAAAAGGTGGAGCTCCCAGATTGTTAGAATACTGCCTTGTCTCTCCCAAGGCTCAAAATTTTTCTATTCAGAGCAAATAAGACCCATTCAAGCATGGTGATTTTCATCTTTGAAATATGGGTAAAGATTAAAGCTTTTTTAATGATGTTGTATGAAACAAGCATGCTACTTTAGTCAGGGAGTGAAGCCCACGTGTCAGAGATATGTACAATATAATTCTGTTTCTTTAGCATGGATGTTCCTTTACTTGCACACATTAATCAATTCATGCGATGATTGAATGTTATGAGAATTATATGGTTCTGATAGGTACAAATTGAGATTGTAGTAGTGGAAGGGAAGGACAAGGGCCCAAAAATAGTGGAAGAAGCAAGAAAAGAAGGCGTATCACTTCTGGTTTTAGGGCAGAAGAAGAGGTCCACGACATGGCGTCTTCTGATGATGTGGGCTGGCCACCGCGTCGCCGGCGGCGTGGTGGAGTACTGCATACAGAATGCTCATTGCATGGCAATCGCAGTGAGAAGAAAAGGCAAGAAAGCTGGAGGCTATATGATCACCACTAAGCGTCACAAGGATTTTTGGCTCTTAGCTTAATAGTAATCAATCATCTCAATAACCATCCTGCAGATTTGTTGTCCAAAGAGTTCTTTTCTTTTTTTAATATTCTTTTTTTGGGTATTACCATTGGTGTTGTCTTCTTTTATGCTTTTGGTCAAAGGAAGGCAAGACATTCACTGTGAGATTAAGGTTTCTATAAAGCCTTTCTAAACCATACTGGTGTGTCTGTAATCTACAGTGTTTGTAAATGATAAAGTGTCTTGAGAATAATGATGATGAATGGAATTGGAAAGTGATCAGATGTCATTATGTAGGCCACTGTGGATGATGAAGAGGGAAGGCTCATAGGGCCCCTAAGCCCCTTCAGGGCACGTGATCGTTGAGCCAAAGAAGAAGGCTCCATTCTCACCAAAGGTGGGGTTCAATCCCCACGTCAGTGATATGTGCGTGTAAAATGTAAATGAGTACATCTATAAGATGGTGTTTAGATTAAGATTTTCACGGTATAAGAGGTAAAGTATATGAGAGGAATTTTATTGTGATTTACATGAAAAGACTTTCTTAAGTACCTTTTAAGTTTCTCAAACTCCCACTAGTAAGACATTCTTATCATTAGATATAAACTTGTGTATAAAACCTGATAGTTTAGATAATCCTGTTCAACGTTAGCTAATATAATCAGAGGCTTAGGAAGTATTTGGAAAACTCTACAAGTACTTGAAAAAGTATTTTTACGTAAATCGAAACAGAATTTTCTCTTAAAATTACTTTTAAAAAGCTAATCCAAACACATTTTCAGTTGGACTTCAGTTCAAGTTCAGTATTACCCAAATTATTTGGTTTTCTTATTTAGTTTTAGTTCCAAAAAGAGAGGGGGGGGGGAGGACTTCTTGTATACCGGGCCGACAGCGATCAGAATTCGGTGTGTTTTAAGTTACCATTGGAATTTGTTTCATGCCAAAGGATTTTCATGGAGGACTGTTTCAAGGGGCCCCTTTCCCGGCTCTGTTTTGAATTTGGCCCAGCAGATGAAGAACACTGGAAGCTATTTTATTGCTATTTTGTTTGATCCTTCCGAAGAAATTTACCATCCAATTTTTTGTTAAAAATTTCTGGAAGGTTTTAAAAGTTGGCGTTGTGAAGAATTGGACATAAATGTACTATATTTGGAAGTACAACAGTGGTTAGAATCTAATATCATAATCAATTATAGTATAAGATTCAGCCACATTAGATTGAGCAACCACAAAAAAGAAAAAAGGAGATTCATCCACGCAATGATTTTATGAAAAACATTATATAGTATTATAATAGCACTGTGTCATTTGTATGAGGGTCATCAAAACCAAATAAACCGAAATTTTTTTATCTTTCCAATATATACATATTTTTTCTTTACTAATTTTTTTACACGATCTCTTTACAATTAAACTGTTATTTTTAGATAGAGTATAAATAAAAGAAAAAATTACTCACTAATTAAAAAAAATCTAAACTAGAGCTGGTAATATTTGTACTTTAGTAGCCATAACAAAAAAAATCTAAACTAAACGTGGGTACCTCTCCCAGTGAAGACGCAAACCCTAGTTCGTCACACTGTGAGGGACTAACTCCTTCTACTAGACTCAACCCCTGTTGGTTACATGGAATCAGTTATTTAATACTCCTCCGGTCCTAAATATAAGACCCTTATACAGTGTGTATAAGGGTCTTATATTTAGGACCGGAGGAGTATTAATAAGTCCCAAAAAAAAAAGCCTAAAGAGATTTAATGTTTATAATTTGAGTTGTGTCATTACAAGTCAAATTTATACACACACTCAATCCTTAAAACCTATTAGAATTATATGAAATTCAGGAACTTGTCTATATTTAATTTTCTGAGACCTATTATTAATAATTTTCACTAAATAAAATGACACCATAAGAGAAGCTAAAAAGCCAATTTTAATAAGTTGATATTAAAGTTTTTTCCCTCATGAAAGTTGTTTATAAAATCTTTGTCATACCTCAACGGGATTCAAACTTAGTTCATCAGATTACGAGGGACTAATCCTTTTCATAAGACCTCCTGGTGGCTTATGGTGAGTTTTTTTTTTTTTTCCACCAAGGTATCCATCGGAGTAAGCCCAATGACTAATCCTTCAGGTACTGTCAGGCCCAAGATGGAGGCGATCCTTCCAAACACATTTGCCCCATTCCCATCCCTCCAGGAATCGAACCCCAGAGGCGATGGATAAGGGACACAACTCCCTTACCAGTGGTGAGTTTTAATACAACAAGTCAATGACACTGTAAAGACCCGATCGCATAAAGGCTTTTTTTTTTACAGGAGATGATAGACAAATTGTTCTACCACCACAAAAAGCCCAATGTTCTGAAAATCGAGCTGGACCAAATTGTCCGGGCCAGTTTGGATAGTTTTTAAGCCCATTTTGGAAGGGAACCCACTGTGAAGCCAGGACCCGAAATGAAGTTTTTTGCCAACCATTTAGGTGGAATGACCGGAACAAAACTTAAAAAGTAAGAAGCCCAAAACCAAAAGTAGAAGACCAGAACAACTGCAATGGTTTCCCTCTGAAAACCAAAAACTTGGCCGCGTTTTGCCTGTGCCCTCGTATGCTCATGTTTCCCACTTTTGGTTTTGCTCCCTGCCTCTGTCGTCGTCGAGTCTGGGGTGTGTGTGGTAATTGTTGTACGTTTGCTGCGTTTAGTGTGCGTTGCCGGCACCCGGTCCTGTCGTCCTGCCGTGGAACAAATCTTCAACATCTATTGCTTTTGTTGCCGTCATCTAGTGCGCCTTACCATTGAAGCTTGAAGAGGTAAGGTGCTGTCCGACACAGAAGAGGGGGTTACATACTACTTTGAAAAAGAAGAATCAAATTTTTTTAGTTTTATCTCATAGTGCTTTGTGCGTACTCTTTTGATCCTGCATATGGCCTGCGGATGAAAGTGGAGCTATTATTTATATTATGATGATTTCTAGCAACTCACATTCCTTGTGTCTTAGAGTATATATTTCTTTCTCATGGTGAACTGTTATTATACTCATCTCTCTACCTTTGATAGGGTGTGCCAAACACCATACACAGCAAAGAGAAAGTTTTACGCGACAGAGAGTTCATTATTATAACAGACGCAAAAATCCTAAGCCTTGTGCTCTCCAACACCCTCATCAATGGGGAAATCATCGAATCGGGAACGTGGTACCCCAAAAAAGAGCAAGAAGAAGAACAAGGTTGCTCCAGATGTTGTAGCCATGAAGGTTAAGGCCCCCAAAGAAAACCCTTTTGAGACCATTTGGTCTCGAAGAAAATTTGACATAGTGGGAAAGAAACGTAAAGGCGAAGAACGGCGGGTTGGCATGGCTCGTTCTCGTGGCATTGAGAAAGTTAGTGCTTGCTCACTACTTTCCTGTTTTATTGTTATTGTAACGTTTTGTTAGATATTCTCATGAGGAGTGCTTGTGGATTCCTTGATCGGAATGCATTTTTTTGTGAATTGAATAAACGTTTTGTTTGCTACTCTGTATCTATAAGCATGAGAAATCATGTCTTATGGTTTTTTTTTTTTTTTCCTGTTTTATATTGCGGTTGTGAACTTATCTTATTTCTGGCTTGGTAGAGGAATAAAACGCTGCTGAAGGAGTATGAGCAGAGAGGGAAGTCGTCTGTGTTTGTGGATAAGCGAATTGGAGAGAAAAATGAAGATCTTGATGAGTTTGGCAAAGCTGTTTTGAGATCACAGCGTGAATTCCAGGTGTTTCTTTTTCCTTGGGTTGGTTACAAAACCCATGAGTTTGATCATTTAGGCATTGTATTTTGGGAAGTATCTTTCTCTTTCTTAACGATTTGGGGACATGGATAATTTCAAATAAATGTTGTATAATCGAATTTTCATGTTTTATGTTGCCAACATGATCTTGCTAACATCGAAGCCCTATGGAAACTAATGTTATTTTTCTGTTATTTCTTTTATTTATAATTTATAATTGTAAAAGGAGCTCATCGTTCGTCTTCAAACTTTTGGGCCAAAATTTTCTTATCCCTGCCCAAAATGTTTTGCCTTAGTGAATTATCTTTGTTGTCTAACAAGTAGCTCTGTGCATATTGCTTATGCTCCCAGTGTACTTTATAGTATTATTTTCTGATCTAAAAATATTCTATGGCGGAGGCTTCTGGAATCTCTTGTGCTTGCTCAAATCCTGATCCTCATTGAGTTGTAGTCCTTTTCTAACAATTTTATCTTGGACTATGTAGTTGCGCTCAAAATTGAACAAGAAAAGCAAGTATAACTTGTCAGACGGAGAAGAAGATGATGACGAGGGTCTTGAAATACCGGAAAGAGATGATTTTGAGGATGAAATGGTCTCTGATGATGATGATGCTGTTGAAACCGGTGAAACTGAGAGTATGTAACATTTGTTTGACATTTGTTTATCTTGGATGGGTGTTAATAATTGAAAGTGGTTTTCACCTGTATATTTGGTGCCCCCTTAACACGCTTTACAAAAGGGGACAAATCTAAAAACCTTTGGCGTGACCCCTAATGAGGTTTGCTTTCTTCTCATTGTAGTGTTCAATTTAAAGTGGGACCACAAAACAATTTCATAACAATTTGGGTTCATTTTTTTAAAATCTCATTTTCATAATCATGTAAATATTTATTCAACTAACTCTAAATTATGCATTAATATTGTTTTACTACGAGTATTGTTTCTTTTCAGGGTAGATGCTATACGTCCATTGGATATTACATTTTATTCTTGGGGGTATATTACAATCTTATGTCTTAAGCTTTCATGTTGATGGCATGAGTTTCATTTTGATTTTGCAGACAATTCATCTGTAGTTGATATTAATAATAATACGAGGATTTCTGGAGAAGAGGGTGAGCCAAATGTAAGACCCTCTTTTCTTCTTGAGCTTATTGCATTTTTCTCTCTTATGAAGGCATTATGCATATGAGAGGTGATGTGTATTCAATATGCCATTTTCAAGGTATAACCTCCTTTACAACTGCATCGGTTCTAATGAATACTTTTATAACCTCCAGAAACATAAAAGCAAGAAGGAGGTTATGGACGAAATTATCTCAAAAAGCAAATTTTTCAAGGTATGCAATTTTCTTTAGTGATGGCTCTTGCTTTATTTATAATCTATATAGGCTCACATATTTTTTTCTTCTAATATGTTCCAGGCCCAGAAAGCAAAAGAAAAGGAAGAAAATGAACAGTTGCTGGAAGATTTGGATCAGAAATTTACTGCTTTAATTCAGTCTAAAGCATTATTATCTCTGACTGAACCCAGGAAGATGAATTCCTTGGGGGCTCTAGTGAATAAGAGTATTACGATTGAACCTAGCAACAAAGATAGCTTATCTGGCACTCAGAAGATAAATACTCCTATGGAGGTACCTATTCATGAGGATTCTTGTATGCCCTGAGAGCTTCCTCTTGTTGTAACATACTAATATCCTATTTATTCTTCATGGCAGGAAAAACCTGATGCTTATGACAAACTTGTCAAAGAATTGGCTTTGGAAATTAGAGCTCGCCCCTCAGACAGGACAAAGACTCCAGAAGAGATTGCTCAAGAGGAAAGAGAACGCTTGGAGCGATTAGAGGTGTTTATAAATTCCTTAGGCTTGGCAATGTGGGGCTTTAATATATAAATCAATTCCTGTGCTTGGCAATGCTGGCTTTTATATAAATTATTTCTTGAAGGGACTCTTCAACTTGAATTGACTGTATCAGGAATTGTCTTTGCCTTTTAAAAATGGATGACTTTTAACATTGTGCTGTTTATTCTTAGCATTGATATGATTCCAGGGTGACATCAGTCTATGGCAATATCTTATGGGCTGCCATGGACGTGTTTGTTCTCTGGATTCAACTATTTAATCTCTTTAACCTGTATCAACACCATAATTTCAGGAAGAGAGACAGAAGAGGATGACTGCTGCTGAGGATTCAAGTGATGAAGATGATCGAAATTCAGAAAATCCACAAGAAGACAAACCAAAGTTGCTCTCTGGGGATGACCTCGGTGATTCCTTTTCTGTTAATGAAGAAACTGTGAGAAAAAAGGGCTGGATTGATGAGATCCTTGAAAGAGAAAATGCAGCAGATTCTGCTAGTGAGGATGGTGATGCTTCTGATGATTCTGAAAGCTCTGAAGATGCGGATGAAGGTTCTGATGAGGATCCTGATGAAGATGAAAATAATCTTTCTTTGAAGGATTGGGAACAAAGTGATGATGAGGATATTGAGCCAAATTTAGAGGATGAAAGAGAAGAAGATAGTGACGATGATGAAGAGAAAGAGAAAGAAGCAGAGCAGCATGATAGAGTCAAGGCTGAGAAGAAAATGGATACTACCCTTCTTATAAAGGCAAGGACAAAAGATAATGTACAGAGTGTTAAAAAGGATGGGGATTATTCAGATTCCAAGATGGATTTAGGGGCTAAAAAATCATCAGCAAAGTCGGACATTCCTTATATAATTGAAGCTCCTAAAACCTTTGAAGAACTATGTTCATTGCTTGATAACTGCTCAAATTCTGACATTGTCATGGTTATTAACCGAATCCGAGCAAGCAATGCAATCAAACTTGCTGCAGAAAACCGCAAAAAGATGCAAGTACGTAAATATATCCTTTTCCATTATAATTATAGGTATGCTTGTATCAAATTACTAGTTTTCTCTCATTAGTAGCAGTTAGAGGGGAAGCTCTTGGAAAATTTCAGCTTTGTAGTTCTTTTTCGAACACTAATGTTGTTTGCACAATGACTTGCAAAGTTAGTCTTAGTTCTTTTAACGGTTATGCTTCATCGCTTGAGTAACATTACTTTATAAATTTGATATGACAGCCTATGGATTTTAAACCGATGTGTAAATTGTAATTAACAAAAAATGAGTTATTAGTCGTTAATAGAATATAGCCATTATAGATTCAGGGGCCTAGCTCTCTATATAGGGGGTTAATTGTAAATCTAGTTATGTTTTTTGTTGAGCAATCTCAGTGCACTAATTCAGTTTTAGCTTTAGCATCTTCCTCCTCTCTCTGATCTCTTCTTCCTCTCCTCTCCTCTCCACTATCCATCATATTGTGTTTCATGCTTGTGCTAGTGCTGACACTTGCATGTGAAGGTATCAATGGACTTCATCTAGAGTCTGTGGTGTAGTGGCTAAAAAGTTTCTGCTAACTGATTCAGTGTATGCTTTCTTGAAGGAAGCCACTATAGGGTGGTTCAAACTAATTTATTAATAGAATAGGCCAGCGGAGACTTGTTATGCTCTTTAACATGTGCTTACATCATTATTTATAGTAAATATCTGTACGTTTATGGTCTTGAAGCATGTTATTGTGTTCCCCTAACAGAGACCTGGTTACTTTAACAAGACTGATGAAAACAGCTGAGCTTTGAATGTAGTTTCTGGATTTGTATGATTTTATTCAGAATCAGAGGTATAAATAGAGCTTTTGAGGCTAGAAGCCTGCCCCTCTAGCTCTAATAGTTCTAGGTTAAATCTATATAATCACTCTAGAAGATAAGACATATTAAATATTAAGCATTAAACTCTAGATATTAAATATTAAAATGTCTAGTATCATGGGCCTTCATTCGTGACTTTCAACAAAGACGACCATGGATTCATCTCTAGTTGAGATAAAATTGACAGGTTTATGGGTAGCCTATGACTTCTTCAGTGATCCAAGGCAAAACCAGTGCACCACATTTTGTGGAAGATGAGCAAATTAAAGCTTTTTGGCTAAGTCTATTGTTAGAACAGAGTAACAGATCTCGCCACATCTTTGGGAGTTAATTTATTTTTGCCTACCAAGATTCAGTAATTTATTATAGGACAGGGGTTGTCCTTTATGGATATGCAAAGGGATAGCTTATGGTTGTGATACATTTTCTTGAGGCTGTTCTTCTTCTACCATCTGAGGTTGCACTGTGACTAACTTTGCACACTTGGGCAATAACATGCTGTTCTGAATAATTTATTATGAAGTTCTGATTCACAATTATTAGAAAATTCATTATATAGTCAATATTTATGACATGGCTTCTCTTTCCAGGTATTTTATGGCAATTTGCTGCAGTATTTTGCTGTTATGGCAAATAAAAAGCCATTGAATTTTGAGTTACTAAATTTGATGGGGAAGCCATTGATAGAAATGAGCATGGAGATTCCATTTTTTGCTACAATATGTGCTCGCCAAAGAATAGAAAGGGCGAGAAAACAATTGGTTCAGAGCTTAAAGAACCCAGGTTAGAATTAGATGTAATGGTTGCATATTTTGTGTTGCCAATTAACAAGAACGTGAACTCCTTAGATGCTTGTTGTGACACTTCTTGTTCTTCAGAAAGTAGCAGTTGGCCTTCTTCCAAGATGTTGTTTCTTTTGCGCTTGTGGTCCTTGATATTTCCATGCACTGACTTTCGGCATCCAGTTATGACACTGGCAATACTATTGATGTGTGAATATCTGATGCGCTGCCCAATATTGTCTGGTCGGGATGCTGCCATTGGTGCTTTCTTATGCTCCATGCTTCTCTCTGTAAGTATATCTTCAAGCAAGATGTTTCATTTGTCGCCTTTATATTGTGCTCTCTGTATTTGACATCAGCAAAATATTCTGGTGTAAAATTTTTTGATTTTATCATGATCTTAGTGTTTTATAATTTGAATGCTGATGATTATTGTATTATAGTTATTTTAGCTAGGCAGTTTAAATAAGAACTGGAGTTGGTTTTCTTAAAAGGTGCTATAATCTGAATGTTGTCAACTTTTCCTGTCAGACTAACCCTTTAAACTTTTTTTTGGCTAAATTATACGTGACCCCCTATATTTTATATTACGTGCAAATAACCTCTCAAATATTTAACACTTCACATTAAATTTGCCTAAACTTTTAGAAGTTATGCAAATAATTCTGTTGCTATTCATTTTGTTTTTCTTTTTATTTTCTAACAGTATACTTCCATAATGATTGAGTTGCTGAAGTGATGTTTCTTGACCTTTTTTGCAATTATTGCGGTTGCGACTTGCTCATGTACTTAATTTGAATTACAGATATTTAAACAGTCGCGGAAGTTCTGTCCTGAAGCCATAATTTTTCTTAGAACTATGCTGGTGATGGCTACTGAAAAAAAATCTTTTTCGGATGAAGATTCACAGGTATGACTTCATACTTCATTGACTACAATTTGAAGCATACTTTAATGCTGAAAATATGTGTGAATGATATGCTCCCTCGGGTCCAATATAAAGGCTAGTTGGGGGTTTGTTTTGGTCCAAAATGTAAGACTCAATCCACATTGCATTTCAAATTGACAAGTTTTCCCAACCTATCCTTGTTAATTATGCATATCAAAAGAAGGTTTCCATTAATGAGACTAGTTTTCCATGCAAACGGTTAAATGAGTATCTTAGAGAAACCATTACAAATTTTTACAAATAACTAACTTTACTTTTTTTTTTTTTTTTATTTCTGCAAATTAGCAATCCAATTTCTGCATTTAGGAAGGGTCGTTTTTAATTAGGGAGGTGAGGAAAAAGGGTCGTTTAATTCTTTGAGATGCGATTCAAGCAATGTGTCTTAAGATTACAAGTCCAAACACAGAAATGATTAAACTATAATTCAAGGAATCACATGAATTGTATTCTTGTATTCAAAATAGCACTAAAAGAATTGAGGGAAATCATTAACTTTTCCAATAAAGTGTGTCCCATACCGGCTCCATTGAGAAACAGACACGTAAAATCTTGACCACATCTATAACCTAGCTGCATCCTAAGTTAGGTGTTTATTTGGTTTTGAGATGTGTTGTAAGTTTCGAGAAGGTAATCGAATTTCGTGGGTGCATATTTAATGACTATTTTGTCTTATTCCAGTTTTATCAACTTGTGGAATTGAAAGCTCCCAAGCATCTCTTGTGCATGCAAGAGGCGATAAATGAGATTAGTCCTCTGAATTTCATAAAGATGATTGACACTCCAGAGGACTCTTCTTTCTTCTCTTCAGATGATTTCAGGTAAACTATCCAATTATGATGATGGCATACGATATTGGTATTTGAACTTGAAAACAACATTTTGTCCCCTGAACCATCTGTCGAACTTAAACATTTGACTGTCGAGAGTACTTAGATTCATTTGAAGGGATGTTTGTCTTTTACTCAACATGTGCTATTAAACATTAAATTCAGTCTGTGGACAACGGTCTCACTTTTCAGCAAGTTTAGGGAGAGCAAAGTTTTAAATTTGAAGTTTAGATACTAATATTGTAATTAGGTTATAGTCTAGGGGTTAAATGTGCTTAAAGCGCCATGTTTTCTTTACTACACAATTTTGTGCATCATTAGACATTTTCTAGGTTTTCTAGATCTTCACTTTCATATATAATTATGCTTTCTTTTAAGAATCCAATGTCTTTGGGCACGAGTTGCATTGTCAACATTTGATCGTTTCGATTTGACCTTGCAGATATAATCGCAAATAATGCATGTATGCTAGATCATGCAAATATTAATCTCTTTTATCTGCTTTAAGTTGAATATTAATATTTTCTTTTGTCGGTAACGGTTATAGCTTGGTTAACCTTAACTATTTTAATTACAGGGCGAGTGCATTGGTTGCAGTTCTTGAAACTCTACGAGGCTTTGTCAATATCTATGACAGCTTAAGTTCATTTCCTGAAATCTTTTTACCAGTTTTGACGTCATTAAGTCAAGTAGAAAAGGAGAAAAACATCCCAAATGCACTACGTGATACAATTAAAGATGTTGCTGAGCTGATTAAGTCGAAAGTGGATGAACATCATGCTACAAGGCGACCACTTCAAATGCGGAAGAAAAAACCAGAACCAATCAAGCTGTTGAATCCAAAGTTTGAGGAGAAGTAAGTTCTATATCTGTTCATTGCTCAGGTTTTGATATTAAACAAGCTTATTATAAAAGGGGCACAAATCAAGCGTTTATTAATTATTAAATGTCAAATATGCCATGCAGCTTTGTTAAGGGTAGAGACTATGATCCAGATCGTGAACGAGCCCAAAGGAGGAAATTGTATAAAGAATGGAAACGTGAGTCTAAGAGGGCTGCTAGTGAATTAAGAAAGGACAGTACTTTCTTGTATGACGTGAGGGACAAAGAGAAGGCTTTACTAAATGAAGAAAGAGCAGAGAAGTATGGAAGAGCAAAGGCTTTCCTTCAAGAACAAGAGCATGCTTTTAAATCTGGACAACTGGGAAAAGGAAGGAAGAGGAGGAGGTGAACCTGGCTTATGATTTTGATATATTAGTTGGTAATTAGTAAAATCATATTATATTAATTTGCAACCAATTTTGATAACTTTATATAAAAGAAATCCATCCTTTTACGAGATTCCGGTAGAGGAGAGGGTCAACATATAATTTTGTATGCATGCAAGTTATATATTTGTAGTTGACGCGCAAGTGTATGTTCTTTATGGAAACATTTTTCCTTTTAAACTGAAATGGGAGAAATGGCCATTCGCAGTTCTTAGTTCTACCCATAGCAGAAAACCAGAGAACCATGTCCCCAAGATACATATAACTGAAATGCGTTACACCGAAGAATGTCGGACGCATGTCATTTGCAAATTCCATGTCTTAATTATTTATATGCATAAATATCCAAATCTAACGGAAGGTAAGTTGAAGAAACAGTATAAAGGCAGTCATTAAACTTTTTTAGTAAACATTGAAGACATAATTTCAATAGTTTGGGTATGCCTCACCTCATCAATTCGTTTTCTTGTAAATAAATTCAGTTTTTTCACTTTTGGGTCTTATATGCACCGAGAAGTGAAAAGGGAAACAACTAAAGCGAATCACAACATTTAAGATTCTACAGTTATAAAAAGTTTTCATGGTAATAGTAAAGTCAACAAATGACATGAGATATGTTTTAAAAATATGATTGTCTACGATCAATGAATGATTACTACAAAATCCAGAAATTGAAAAATTATACATTAAGCTAAAGCTATTTACTCAAAATTTTAGATTTAATTCTCACCTCTGAATTTTCTTTCCAATCGACAAGTGCACAGTTTTAACATATCGTGAGAGACGTTACAAAGACAATGAATTAATAAAGCTCATTGATGGTATCATGGAACAGTAGACTTGGGAAGGTATCTAAGCATAAAACGAGCGGACTACTAAAGGGTTTACCACGATTTAATTTGTGTAAAACTTGCAACAAAAATCTTTTCCGCCTCCCTGACCATCACTTTTATCAGATCAACAATGTTGAACCGTCTAATCTCCTCGAAGCTTCCTTTCCGTTGTTTCACTTGTTTGAAATTGAAGCCGACAAAGGTTTTG
>NW_021634323.1:0-113292 GCF_004799145.2 Neltuma alba | reverse complement strand
TATTTGCTTCTCGGTGCTGACAAATTTCTGAGTAGGAGAGGAGCAGTAGTAGTATGTATATATGTGTGTGTGTGTGTGTATATCGTCGCCTAGATGTGTAAACGTGTGATGGTGATTCTGGGATTACATGAAAAGGGAGAACTGAAGCTTACACACACACACAGAGACACGGTTGCCATGGCTGATTTGAATTAGTTCTTGGATTTAACGAAAGGTAACATATGTGTATGTATATACGTATGCTTCGGTTGCATTATACTAAATCCAGAAAATTTTTCCTAGCTACCCGAAACATTAATGGAGAATAGAGGAGGTGGTATGGGCCATGGATTAAGCTTGTATAAGAGGATTTGGGGCTGTGTTTAGAATATATATGTATGTGTGCGTGATATTATGATTTGATGGGCTGAAATTTGAAGCTAAGTATCAATGTGAAGCATACTGTTGGATGTTTTTAAGTGCTAAAAATTATTTTAGATGGTACAACTAAGTGTAGACACTTTAGAATGATAATTTAAACATTGTTCTTGATCTGGAAATTTTATGGAATTAAGAAAAAGGAGGTACTGTTTCAATTGTAAGGAAATCAAGGAGAATAATGAGATGCTCAAATAACATAAGATAGATAAATACAAGTGTATATTTTAGCTGTTTCTGTAAAGAGTGGTATTAGAACATGATCATACTTAGTCTCCTGTAATATGTTAAGAAGAATATTCTTTAATTCTTTCCAGATTCTCTCTTATCCCTAGGGCCACGTTGCCCTATTCATAACAAACTTATTTGTCCTTTTTTGTACACTGTTCATTATTTAATGATAGGCAGGGCACTACCATTCGGTGCCTGATACAATTGTGCTTTTATGCTTTTCCTTTCTAGTGGGTCTGCTTTTAGATGAGCAAAAGTGGGTCCAAGGATGCAACGATGATTGTTTAAACGTGCTTGAGCTGAGAACTAATTTGATGCTGTGCTATTGTATGGTTCTTGATGCCAAGAAATTGTTTTAGAATGTTAAACGAGGAGTTGAATAGAAACATTTTTCAGATTTGTGGTTAAAGTTGCTCAAGGGAATAAAAGGATTAGATGTTTGAATGACATGGTAGTTTATGTATAAGAATTAAAAGGATGCATATGAGGTATTACATGTGGGAGTTCAGATACGGAAATTGAGAACGGCATATATATCTCACTGATTGATGCTTTCAATTGTTGATAGTGTTGCTATTAGGAACGTTGTAATCGGAAGGATAGAATTTTGTTATGTTAATTGAATAAATGTTAAAAGAGTTATAGGAATTTATGAAGTTAAGGCCTATGCATTCGGACCTTTGGAGGCTGAAGGTTTGCAAGGAGCTTGTTGTTCTAAGGTTATCTTCCAGCAAAAAATGCATGGTATTAGAATCTAATATGATGACTAAGTATTGTTTTAAATCTGGAAAATTTCCATATTTAAGTATGGAGTCAAATAGAGAAGTTATATATTTGATTTTCATGGGAATTTGCTTTGCATGTAAGATATTACAGGTATTTAGATTATGAAAATATATGCCTTCCTCCACGTGTCTCGGCCAAGTTGGTAAAAGTAGGATTGAAGTTTAATTGATTTATTTCAATAAGATTAAAATGATTAAGTATGGAGAGCTCATTATGTAGATGGAGATAATATTTTTGATAAAGATGACTAGTCACTAAGTAACATAACTATTTGGAGATTCAAAAGAAAGGAAACCTTTCGAAGGTTATATTATGAATAGAAAAAATTGTCCAAAATGACTAAGTAAGGGAAAAATTTAAAGAAATTGGACTTTAAAGAAAGTTATTTTATAAATTATGAATAGATCAAGTATTAATCTACCCTTACGAATATGTTAGATTTTGATATCTGGTCAAGTCCAAATAGGAAGCAAAAGAAAAAGAAATCGGTAAGGTTTGAGTTGGAAGGAAGCAAATAAGTAGTAGTTATTTTCTATCTTACACTTGTGTATGATTGCTGTATGTCTGTTTGTGACATATTGCTATTTTTAAAGCATGAGCACATGTAATCTTTAATTCCTTGAATAAAGTATTTAGCTGTGATCATGTGTAGTTAGTAGACATGGGATAGTATATGCCATTTACTTGTGCATTTAATTATTCAGCTTGTCTATCTGTCAAATGTGCATAAATGCTTTATATGCATGAGCTTGCAAGGTTATGCTCCACATGGCTTGTTTTGCATATTTTATGTAATCTGCATATTTTATCTCACCCTCCTTTTCATGATATACAGCAAAGATGAGCAGCCCTAAGCAAAAGAAGTTGTATAAGAAGAAGGTGGGCCCAGTTAAAGAGCGAGGATTGCCTACTATATTCTATACATATGTTGTAGAATATTTTGAGAAGTTAATCTTTATACTTTTATGTATGTTATGTGGAAAAGTAACTAATACTCGCTTTATGTAAATATATAATTATGTGTACTCTATAAGGAGGAGTGTACTGCTAGGCACAGGTAATCGTTATCGACTGGGATGGCTGCTATACTATAATGTAATATTAGAGATTTATATGGTTTGAAATGAGGAAAAAAAGATTTCGCCCTATTTTTTTTCCAAGCCAAAAACCTAGCGTTAGTAATGTGCAGATATTAAAATAATCCTATTAGTATATAAAAAGTTAGGTGTTGCAGTAATAATGATGTTAAAATATAAAACATGATAAGTTATCAAAAAAAAATTATTATGTATAATATTTATGCTATTAAAATATTTTTAGCCATAACAATTAATATGATAACTATAACAATTGCCTAGTTCTTAATTAAAAAATGAAAAAAATTTGTTGAAGAAAAAATATTTATTAAAAACATTAATAATCATTTTTAATTATAAAGATTATTAATAATATTAAAGATTGGGATATAAAAATTTATTGTAATTAATAATCTCCAATACACTCTAATATAATAGCCTTTCAAGATTGGAGTATTTTGGTAGTTTCATTAAAAATTATATGGTGTTAGGTGAACTTTTGGTATAAGTTCATGAGTATTTTTTACTCTTAACTTTTTTTGTTTTAATTTGAGGTATTTTGTTATTTTCATTAAACAAATTGTTGGTCTCACTGCTGAAAAAACGGATGATAATGGCACTGACATAATTGACCTCTTTTTAAATTTTGATTGGTAGATTTGAATCCAAAAAAAAATTCATAATGTTAGATGAACATTTGGTATATCTTTATGAGTATTTTTGACTTTTAACTCTTGTCATTTTGGTATAAAGTGAGTAGTTATTTCTGACACATTCACTTGTTAGTATTAGTATCATAACTTGTCAACATAGGCACTTTTATTTGTCAATTCCTTACTGTTAAAAATATGACATAAAATTATGATGCAATTATTTCAAGTTACATTGCTTATATAATACATTTTGCTTATAAATATGTTCAGAAGTTCCAATTTTTAGTCCAGCAAAATAAAGTAATACAAATTTTCAAACCTGTCCCGAGCGAAGTAGTACCAAAAGTTGCGTACAACGATTTAGGAAAGATACATATATATATTTTCATTCCATTGAAGTTGCATTATAACACATCAAATTACAACATACAAAACCAATATAATTACAAAAATGGATTATAACTTACTTATCAGACAAGTGAAGTTGCTTGCAATGAGAACATGTCACTTGAAATTGACAAGTTATATATTCTAAAATAAAGTGCGTTTGTCATTTAAGGGTCTGTTTGGATTAGCGGTAGAAAAAATAACTTATTTTATTTATGATTTTTAGAAAAGTCAAATTGAGTAATATGATTTATGTTTTAGATTGACTTTTACAAAAGTTAGTTTATAAAGTAAAAAAAAATTGTTTAAATTACAGTTGGATAAGTAAGTTTAGTTTGTTGAATGGCAAAAATGGTATGACTTTTGCTATTATTATATTTTGTAAATTCATATATTTTAATCAAAATATGAATTTACACATTATATTTAAATTAGAAATACTATAAAGTTTTTGAATGAAAATAATACTATCTAATTATGATAATTCAAATTCAAATTTTGCATAAATATCAAGTCCAACCTTAATTTAAGTTGTTATCTTTTATATATTAATAAAAAAAATATACTGGTGGTAGGGGCAAAAAGAGAAGCAAAAAACACACTATATATTAACACAGGCACAAACAAGGGTATCAAGGAAAGAAATAAAAACCAAGCGCACACAACCCAAAGCATGACTCATAAGCACTTAAAAGCTACTTCTGTGATTTTGCTTTTTTGTCCAGCTTGTAGCCTATAAGTCAAATAGCTTAAAAGCTTATCCAAGCAAGCAAACTAATATGTGAAACGTGCTTTTGAGTTTTAAAAGCTGTTTAACCACTGCTAAAATGTGGATCCAAACAGGCACTTTAGCTTCTCAACGCATCTGACTTTTTTCCCCAAAAGTTTAGCCCACCTAAACAACCTAAAATCTCCAAACCAACCTCAAACCAGCATTCCACAAGTCTCAAGGCGCATTTCAAGGTGGAAATGTGAATCTAATCACACGCTTAATGGTTTGAGCTCTGCCAAGAGCACGCAGCATCTCAGGAAAAAAAAAAAAGTCCTTTTATTTTAATTTTATGTAAAATACTGAGTTGGAAGATACATGAGCGATTCTTACCCACATAGGATGACTCAATGCTGACTCACAGTGAGTTTTGGATGATAAAGGACAAATTTATAAATGATAAAAAAATGAGGGATTGAGTTTCATGTAAGTCAAAAGTTTAAACACTGAGTTATAAGTAAGTCAAAACTTCAAGGAGTAAAAGATTAATTGTTCCCATAGTTTCCATTGGAGGACTTTTTTTAGAATAAAAGGTGACGCAATATGCTTGAATTTTTTTAGCTGAGAGCTCCTTCAGATGAGTGATTTTTAAGAAGGCTATGAATTTTTAATAAAATATTTTATAACTAATTAAACATACATGATTTGATTGATTTGAGCTAGATAATTAATTTGATGATATTAACAAAATTAGTTAGGTCGATATATGTTGATTTTTTAAACTACCATTTTTAATTATATGCATTAGAGATATCTCTTAGCGGAAACCCTTACGATGCATAGAATGTTTTGGAGAATAAATCAAAAATTTGAAAGACAAAGTAAATTGAGATCTTATATTTAAAACTACATCTAATCACCAACTAATTCTCATATTAAGGATGTGAAGTATTTTATATAGTTTTAATAGGCATGTACCCAGAATTAAGGCTATATTTGGTAGAAAGGAGAGACTTTTTTATTTTCTAATTTAGAGAGACAAATATTAATAAATAAGCTGTTAGTTGATATAGTAAGCGGTCTTGTCCCTCATAAGAAAAACATAAGTTTGAATTTCGATAAGCATACTTGTTGGAAGGACTTAACCTTTACGCTTTGGCTCTATAGAGACACAAATATCCTCACTCACAAAAGAAACAAAAAAGACACAAATATCCTCACTCATTCATTGGAGTTGTCGTTTTTTGTAGAGATCTGGAGGATAATAATGGGGGTTTTCTTCTTTAAAAAGATATGATCTTAAGTCATTGTTCGCACCGCAAGTGCACGGGTTGTGACAAGTAAGAAAGTGATAAGTAGAGTATCATTCCCACGAGGATTTGGCTTCAAAACTCGGTCAAGTATTGATTATCACACTTTTGCTTAATTTGAGTAATACATATATCAAGAGTGAAAACAACTATTTATAAAATTAAAAATTAATTAAAAAAAGTGATTCTTCAATTTCAATGATTCAAAGGGACCTAGGATCATTTATCCCTCTTATATTTCAAAAGTACTCAATTAAATCCTCATTATATTTGCTTTTTAATTATAGATTATGCTAGCCAAGGATACTAAATTACCTATAAGTGCTCTATGAAGTCTCCAAATAGGTGTTTAGCTCAATTAATTCCTTAATCTCTTAATTATTAATTAAGCCCCAATTTTAATTGCAAACCTGATATGACTATATGAGGTTAATGAGTATATCTCTATCTCATTAACAAAACCATCCATCCAACTTGCAAATTTCAAGTTCTCAAATAATTAAACCCAAGTTCTACACTCAACCTAGCCCTCTCAAACATCAATCAAGTGAACCCAACAATCTCATTGGTGGCCAATCAACAAGAAGCAGTAAGCATAGAGTAAAATCAACACAATCATATCATTAACACACAAATATATAGGAGAAATAAGTACTTAATCCATACAAGAGTTCAAAATAATCCTAGAATCAAAGTATTTAGTCACACATACTCAGAAACTCCAAGATAACATATACACACACACACACATCAGCACAAAATGGAACAAGAGTAGAGAAAGCAAGATGGAAAGGAAAAACCAAGGAAAGAAGCCCAAATCTCTTCAAAGCTCCAACTCCTAGCTCAATCTCCTCCAAGAAGCAAGCCCTAGCACAGCCAAAGACTCCCAAGAACCACTAGAACTGAAGAATGGCCGCCAAAGTCAAGTTTTGGAGCTTAAAACCGAGAATCTGACTTAGTGCTGCTGTGCGTTTTGCTATTAGCAACTGTGCTACGACCCAAAAATTTTGTGTTGTAGCCAAGTTTGCCTCTGTTTGAGTTGGGCCGCAACCAGAACAGAGTGCGCCGCAGCTCATTTTGTCTCTGGGAAATTTGCTCTTCTACCTCAAATGAGGAGTTCTACTTATAATTTGGCTTCTATTTGTTCTTCTTTTGATCACCATAATATAATTCTTAAGAAACCTTGATCTTTAATTCCCTCCGAAGTACTTCTAAGTGGCTTGAAACTTTAATTCTTAGACCAAAACATGCAAGAGTGATAAACTTTATAAGCTTAAAAATAAGAAAGATAAATGTCAAAATATGAACAAATACGTCTAAGAGTGCAAAAAACTTAAAGAAAAAGTGCTGAAGTGACATGAAATTCTAGAGATTAACAATCATTCACAGTTATGTGATATTTATAAGGAACGTTAAATCACATGAATATGGAAATATAGAAGGAAGGTTGTGTTGACTTCTTATTAGTGCTTCTTTGACTATTGGCTATAATTATAAAAGCCAAATTGTGTGCCATTTTGTCCATTCGTGAGACGAGATTTCATAATTTATTCGCAGTCTACTTTTTGGACATTTAGAGTTGAATAAAACGAATAATCATTGTTGGTTTCAAGCCTAGCAATGGATGTAATAAATGTTTGATATGTAGAAAACTGGCAACTAGGCCAAAATAATATATAGACAACATGTTTCATAATTCACTTCTATTTTCCTACCTCTCAGTATATGCATGGTTTAGATTAAATATGAATTATCTTTCTTTTCTATTCAAGTTTTTTTTTTTACCGTGGATCCAATAAAACTCAAATTAGTACTCTAAATTATCACATAACTAAATTAAAAAAAGCTTCATATAATCAATAAATGTTGGTATAGTTAGTATTGTGTGACTCATAATATTCTTCAAGGATCTTGTTACGTTATTGAGCAATAATATGTAAATATCTCTATTTATTCTTTGAGTATTAACACATCTTCTAATATTAATAAGTTCTCGAAACTCAGTTCACCTGAATTTTTAATATGGTACAAAAACAAGTCATGTGGGTGTTCAAGTATAGCAATACTTGTTTTTGTCCATCTTAATATAACGATAAATTTAACTTGAAAACTATACCGATTGATCTTTTAAGATTTGGTCCCTAAGCAAAACTGATCTGCATGCAGCATTGCAAAACTTTAATGTTATTTGAGTTAATTTGTACGTGATCCTTCTGTCGACAACTTTCTCATGTACCTAATTTGAGTTAACTTGTTAATCAAAGCATTTTCTTCACAAGCATTGATAGAGGAGCATGGCATGATCAAGCATCAAAGGAAGACCAAAACACGGAGCGTGGAGCCCAAGCTAAAAGATGGAAGTCCAATATTCTAAAAGACCCATTACAAGGCATTGCAGGCCCAATGACAAGAGCAAGGACCAAATCTATGAAAGAGGCACTGAATTGTTTGATAAAAGATCTTAAACAGTTAGAGCCCATTTATTTGGAAGAAGCATCCCTCAATCAGCCCATCAAGGGTCCAAACATGGTGATTACATTGCTAGAAGCCAAACAAGATGATGTACAAGGCCCATGTGCAGTCCAGATTGAAGAATTCACTCAAAATACCATGTGACAAGCATGTGCTTGGAGGAGGAGCATAAGTGACGTCCAAGAATATTCAAGAAGCATCAAGAAGGCGTCTTTATGTATTAGTTATGGTTTAATTTCGTTTTTTTAAGTTTCCATTTTTATTTGCATTAAATAAGGCCTTTTGGTCAAAGATTGCATAAGAATATTTTAGGTTAGTTTCCTATTTTTAGGTAGCAGCCTTTTTCTTCAAGAAAAGGTAATTTCCTATTTCTTTAGCCTTAATTGGTGCCAACCAACATAGTCAATCATCATTAAGGCACATTTATGGCATTTATGACCTAGGGTTTTTTGATTCTAGATTGTTCTTTTGCTGCCTATATAAGGCTACGTTTTTTGTAATTGGGATCAGATTTGAATGAATGAATTTTAGAGAATTTTATTTCTCTTGAGTGAGCTTTGCTTGCCGCCTCGTATTCTCGTGGGAATACTCGACTGTATCAAGGACTGATCATCCTTGTGGTGTCTCCATGGCTAGGGTTGTAAGAGACAGGTTCTCTTAAGGTCCTACCTTCGATCGTTCGTCTAGTTTCCTAACTTGTTTCTAGCCGATCCGTATCCGTTCCTTATATCATTTGGCATCAGAGCTAAGGTTTGCTAGAATTCAAGTTCTATCCTTTTATCTATTATTTCTATTTTCTTGTTTTATCTTCTTAATTCTATCATTCGTTCTTCGTCCCTTGCTTCCATCAATTTGTTTCTTTGCCTTTCCACCTCCTATTTGTGTTTTTTTTTTGACTTTTTGTGTTCCTTTGAGCAACAAAAAAGAAAAAAGAGAGAAGAAAAATTCGTGCACAAAAAAAAGCAAAAAAAAAAGTGTTGTGTTGTGAAAAAAAAAGGAGTGCTAGAAAAAAAAGAAAAAAAATCCGAAAATTCAAAAAAAACAGAAGCTGCAGATTTGATAATTGCAATGTTAAAGATGAGTTTCCTAAAATTGAGAAGAGCTTCCATTACAAGTCACAACTAGTTTCCTAAATCGTTAAACTTGGGTGGTAAGAGTTCTTATTTCCTCTCTTTGCATGTTTCCTAATTTCTTCTTGTTTCCTATTTTTTTGTTTTCCTTTCCTTTTTTTTTTTCCGTATTGCTTAATTTGAGTTTCTTTCCTTTTCCTTCAAGTTTCCTATTTTGCTTCCTTCCTTCCATATCTCACCTTCCTAACTTTATTTGCTTTTCTTGCAAGGTGCCCAATTTCCTAAATTATTTTCAAGGTAGCACCTTTCCTAAATATTTTCTTCCTTTTTTTTTCCTTTCTTTTCTAATTTATAGCTTTCCATATTCTCCTTTCTTTTTTTCCTTTTACCTTTTTTTTTCTCCTCTTTTCCTTCCTTTTCATTTTTTTTGGTACCTATCCTTCTTCTTTTATCACATATTCCTTTCTTATCTCTTATATTTTCTGGTTCTTGCAATTCTGGTTGTGGAGATTACCATTTACTAACATTGTCTCTTGATTTTGTTGAGTTTCAATCAAGAATACTATAGGAAGCAAGTTTGAGTGGTAAAATGCGAGAGATTTGAGTTAAACACGAGTGACACTACAATTTCTTGAGTGAAACACGCGAGTAGAGTGGTAAGGTCCCTTCTTACTATTTCATTTCTCTTTGATCACACTAACGTTTCAATTTCAAGATGAGTGACTGATGATGCCTTTTGTCATCAAAGCACTCAATTAAACTAGGTCCTAATTAATTTGTAGTTTAGGATCGACCTAGGTTATTACTTCCAAGGAGCAATTTATGGGTTTCTTTAGGTAAAAATTCAGGTGATAAAAAAATTGCAATAAATTGGACCTAAACTAAAATGCAAAATTCTAATTCTAAATGGAAAATGCAAATGTCCTAAAATCTATATGAAAATTAAATTAAACTAAATAAATGCAATGCAATTTTTGGGGGGGTTTTTGAAGGAAAATAAAAATAATTAATAAAGAAAATTAAATAAAGCAAAGAGAATTAACAAGTAAAAATTCAGAGATTTCTCTTCAGGTACGGTAGAGGGGACAACTTAGGATTCGCATGAATTCAACCTTCATAACCTTAATCAGTTAATTAGACCAAAAGGAGATGATAAGAGAGTGGAATTAATAAACTTAACTACCTACTTGAAATAAAGGAAACCCTTAACTTCAAAAACCCTTAAACCATTAGAGAACTCATAACAGTATAAGGTTGGTTAATTAAGCCTATTAAAACCAATGAAGATAATTCAATTTAATTTTGGAAATTATGTTTGAAATTATCCAATTAAACAATCAGATAATCAACCAACTTAATTAAACAATTAAGAGGTGAAAGAACCCAAATTTTGTAATTCAAACCACATTGATAATTAAACTCATAATGAAAACTCAATTATAAATTCAATTAACAATGCAAAGGTTCCAAACATATATTCCAACAAGTATCTTGGCACAAATAAGATCCAAATATCAATTTAATCCAAGAATAAAATTGACAATCTAGAACTAAATTGTCTCAACAAAATTACAACTTGAACTCATTTAAAACTAAACAATTTCAAGTCCTTGAATTAGAAAGATAAATGGAACATCACTCCCTTGTGGTCTTTAAGTGCTAGCCCAAGGCTCTAGTCTCCTTCATGCTCATCCCAAGTTGCCTCCCTAACAAGCTTAAGCCTCCATGAAAATTATCTTCCCTCCAAAGTCATTAGATGCTGCAGCCATGAGGGGTTGAAGAAGAGAAGATAATGCTTCGTGGAGATGAAGTGGATTAAGAAAGAAGAGGACGTGGATTATGTTGGTGAAAGAGGATGGTTATTTAATTGGTGGGTTTGCTTGACGTGAATGAGGGGGAGGAGAGGTGGCGTTGAAAAATTGATGTCCGTGCGTGAGTCAATGGACAATGGAAAAGAGGTATCCTTAGGCGTGAATATGGGATCAATGATTAAGGGGTATTAGGCGTTGAATTGTCCTTTGATATTAGCCATCGGATTGTGCTTAGATTCCAAGAAACAATCTTGCACCATTGGATTTCCTATATGCCCCTTTCTTGACCTACAAGAATTTGAGTGCATCCATTAATGTAGATTATGTCCAAATATAATAAAAAATTAAATATTAAATCTGCACAGAAATTAGGCAAGAAAGTGCAAAACTTTCTAAAAATAGTCTTTCTAAAAATATGAGACTTGTTTCCAAAGAAATAGAAAAATTAATTCCAAGTCAAAAATAGGAAAGCACAAAATATTCATATTTTTAATCCAAAATCTCAATTTTTATGCAAAATCCAACAATCAACCAATCAATCCAATTATGCATAAAAAATCTAATTAAGCTCAAAATTATCATTTAAATCTTGAATTAATGTGGGATAAAATATATAAAAATTGGGCTTTATCAGTGACAAAGAAGCCAATATGGAAGAATTCAACACAGATCCTAAGCTTTTCATGAGAGCCATGAGAGATGAATTTCTCAAACTCAAGTTGGAGCTAGCGGAGCTAAAAGCATCCAAAGCAAGTAGTGGTGACGAGGAGGTGCTTAGATCTGGTTCTTCATCCTCAAAGAATAGGAGCAGACCTGAAAAACGTGATTTGGACACCTATGACCCAAAGATCAAGTACCCTACCTTCAAGGGTAATATAAATCCAGATGCATACATTGATTGGGAGATGAAGTTTGAGCAAATCTTCAGAATGAATGACTGGCCAGAAGAAAAGAAGGTAAAAACTGCTTCATATCAATTTTCTGACTATGCTATTGTTTGGTGGGAAGATTTATAGCTTAAAAGGTGCCTTAAGGGCAAAGGACCACCTCATACATGGTCAAAGCTAAAGAAACTCATGCGCAACAAGTATGTCCCTAGTTACTACTACCGAGAGCTAAATAGAAAGTTACGACTATTTGGCCAAGGCTTTATGAGTGTAGATGAATATGTGCATGAACTTGACCTTCTTAAAATGCGAGCTGGAGTACAAGAAGGAGAAGAAGCAAGCATGACCAGAATCATTGATGGGTTAAGGCCTGAAATTAGAGACAAAGTTGAGATGTACACTTTTGTTGATAAAGAAGAGCCAGTGCATAAAGCCATCAAAGTTGAGAAGCGGTATAAAGAAAAACACTCCAAATCCTCATCTCATGGTTGGAGGGACTCTATATCAGCATCCAAGTGGAAGGATTCTAAGGCTAAAGATGTTGCAAAATTCACACCAAAAGCCAAGGAGGAATCCAAGCCCAAGATTGATGGCGGTAAGAAACTTGACTCTAAAACTTCTTCTACTGATAGAATCTCTTCTCTTCAATGTTTTAGATGTCATGGAAAAGGGCATATTGCTTCCCAATGTCCCAATAAGAGGGCCATGATTCTCAAAGATAATGGTGAGTATGACAGTGTGCATTCTAGCGATGAAACTGATGATGACATGCCTTCTTTGGTGACTGATTCTAAATTGGAGATTGATGAAGCTGAATCTGTTAAGGGAGAAGCATTAGTGGCTAGAAGAGCCCTAAACATGCAACCAAAGGAAGATAAAGAGCAAGAGCAGCGAGAGCTCATCTTCCACACTAGGTGCTTCATAAAGAATAAGGTATGTAGCATAGTTATTGATAGTGGTAGTGTTACCAATGTTGCTAGTACCTTACTTGTTAAAAAGTTGGATTTACCTACTATGAAGCATCCTAAGCCTTATAAATTGCAATGGTTGAATGATAGTGCTGAAGCTAAGGTCACTAAGCAAGTTTTGGTTTCTTTTTCTGTTGGTAACTACCATGCTGAAGTTTTATGTGATGTAGTCCCAATGCTTGCTGGACATCTTTTGCTTGGAAGACCATGGCAGTTTGATAGTAGAGCTCACCATGATGGTTACAAAAATTGTTATTCTATACCTTTTAATGGAAAAATCATTGTATTGAAGCCTCTTAGGCCTAAAGAAGCTTATGATGACCAAGTGAGGATTGAGAAAGAATGCAAAAAAATAAGTGAGTGGAGTGAAAAAGAGAGAGTACAGAAAAAAGAAAAGAAAAGGAATGAATATGAGAAAAATGAACAAAAGAAAGAGAGTCTATTTGCTGGAAAAAGTGAGGTTAAGAGAGCATTATTGAGTGAGCGAGTCTTGGTGCTTGTGTGCAAGGATGCTTATTTTTCTACTAACCAACTTAACCCCTCTTTGCCTTCTAGTGTTGTGGCTTTGTTGTAGGAATTTGGTGACCTATTCCCTGATGAAGTTCCCGATAGGCTTCCTCCCTTAAGAGGAATTGAGCATAGGATTGATTTCATCCCTGGAGCTTCTATACCTAATAGACCAGCTTATAGAGCCAATCCCGAAGAAACTAAAGAGATTCAACGCCAAGTTGATGAACTCATGAGGAAAGGCTTTGTAAGGGAAAGTTTGAGCCTATGTGCTGTTCTAGTACTTCTAGTGCCCAAGAAAGATGGTTCATGGCGAATGTGTGTTGATTGTAGAGCCATCAACAAAATAACAGTTAAGTATCGTTATCCTATTCCTAGATTAGATGACATGTTAGATGAGTTACATGGTGCCACATTATTTTCTAAAATTGACCTAAGGAGTGGTTATCATCAAATTCGCATGAAAGAGGGAGATAAATGGAAAACAGCTTTTAAAACTAAATTTGGATTGTATGAATGGTTGGTTATGCCCTTTGGGTTGACCAATGCACCTAGTACATTCATGAGCTTAATGAATCATGTTTTTCGTTCATTTATTGGAAAATTTGTGGTTGTCTACTTTGATGATATTCTTGTTTACAGCAGAACTTTAGATGACCATGTTATGCACTTGTGTGAGGTGTTTAAAACTCTTAGAGAAAATAGCTTGTATGCTAATTTTCAAAAATGTTCTTTTTGCATGGATTCTGTTGTGTTTCTTGGTTTTGTTGTAGGTGCTCAAGGGATTCGTGTGGATGAAGAGAAAGTGAAAGCTATCAGGGATTGGCCAACCCCAACAAATGCTAATGAAGTAAGGAGTTTCCATGGATTAGCAAGTTTCTATAGGAGGTTTGTTAAGGATTTTTCATCTATTGCTGCACCTTTGAATGAACTTGTTAAGAAGCATGTTATTTTTAAATGGGGTGAATCACAAGAAAAGGCTTTTAACACCCTCAAGGAGAAATTAACTAATGCACCACTGTTGTGTTTGCCTGATTTTAATAAAATTTTTGAAGTGGAATGTGATGCTTCTGGAATTGGTATTGGTGCTGTTTTGATGCAAGAGTCTAGGCCTATAGCTTACTTTAGTGAGAAATTAAGTGGAGCTTCCTTGAATTACTCTACTTATGATAAGGAGCTCTATGCTTTGAAAAGAACTTTGGAAACTTGGCAGCATTATCTTTGGTCCAAAGAGTTCATTATTCACTCTGATCATGAAAGTTTGAAGTTTCTAAAGTCTCAAGGTAAGCTTAACAAGAGGTATGCTCGCTGGTTGGAATTCATAGAGACGTTTCCTTATGTGATCAAGCATAAGCAAGGTAAAGAGAATGTTGTTGCTGATGCTCTTTCTAGGAGGTATTCTCTTATCACTTCTCTTTATGCTAGATTACTTGGATTTGAATTATTGAAAGGGTTGTATGACTCTGATTGTGATTTTTCCAAAATTTGGCTTTCTTGTGAAAAGCATGGGGTGAATGACTTTTATAGATATGATGGGTTTCTTTTTAAAAAAGATAAATTGTGCATTCCCAATTGCTCTATGCGTGAGGTACTTGTAAAAGAAACTCATGGTGGTGGTTTGATGGGTCACTTTGGTGTTGACAAAACATTAGCTCTTTTGCATGAACACTTTTATTGGCCTGGTATGCGCAAAGATGTTGTGTCTGTTTGTGCTAAATGTGTGACATGTAGGCATGCAAAGTCTAAGGTTCAACCTCATGGTTTATATTCCCCTCTACTTGTGCCTTCCCAACCTTGGGTAGATATTTCTATGGATTTTGTGTTGGGCTTGCCTAGGTCTCAATTTGGGAAAGATAGCATCTTTGTTGTACTGGATAGATTTAGTAAAATGGCTCATTTTATTGCTTGTTCTAAAACAAATGATGCTGTGCATATTGCTGACTTGTTCTTCAAAGAAATTGTTAGATTGCATGGATTGCCTAAAACCATTGTGAGTGATAGGGATGTAAAGTTTCTTAGCCATTTTTGGAGGACCTTGTGGAGTAAGCTTGGAACTAAGTTGCTGTTTTCTACTGTGGCACATCCCCAAACGGATGGGCAAACTGATAGAACACTCACTACCTTGTTACGTGCAATAATTCAAAAGAACTTGAAGAATTGGGTCAACTGCTTGCCTCATATTGAATTTGCATATAACAGGGCTATTCACTCTTCCACTTCTTTCTCTCCATTTGAGATTGTTTATGGCTTTAATCCTCTATCTCCTTTGGATATTTTGCCTTTGCCTTCTAGTGAACGAGCTAACCTTGATGGCAAGAAAAAGGCTGAGTTTGTGCAGGAATTACATGCTAAGGTGAGGGCCAATATCGAGAGAAAGAATGAGCAATATACAAAGCAAGCTAACAAAGGTCGTAGGAAGGTTGTCTTTGAGCTTGGAGACTGGGTTTGGGTACACTTGCGAAAAGAGAGGTTTCCAGAACAACGAAAGTCTAAGTTGCAGCCAAGAGGAGATGGCCCTTTCCAAGTCTTGGAGCGAATCAATGATAATGCTTATAAAATAGATTTGCCTAGCTCCTACGGTAATGTAAGTGCTACATTTAATGTGACTGATTTATCTCTCTTTGATGCTGCAGATTCGAGGACGAATCCTTTTGAGCAGGGAGGGAATGATAGAGGAGCATGGCATGATCAAGCATCAAAGGAAGACCAAAACACGGAGTGTGGAGCCCAAGCTAAAAGATGGAAGTCCAATATTCTAAAAGACCCATTACAAGGCATTGCAGGCCCAATGACAAGAGCAAGGACCAAATCTATGAAAGAGGCACTGAATTGTTTGATAAAAGATCTTAAAGAGTTAGAGCCCATTTATTTGGAAGAAGCATCCCTCAATCAGCCCATCAAGGGTCCAAACATGGTGATTACTTGCTAGAAGCCAAACAAGATGATGTATAAGGCCCATGTGCAGTCCAGATTGAAGAATTCACTCAAAATACCATGTGACAAGCATGTGCCTTGGAGGAGGAGCATAAGTGACGTCCAAGAATATTCAAGAAGCATCAAGAAGGCGTCTTTATGTATTAGTTATGGTTTAATTTCGTTTTTTTTAAGTTTCCATTTTTATTTGCATTAAATAAGGCCTTTTGGTCAAAGATTGCATAAGAATATTTTAGGTTAGTTTTCTATTTTTAGGTAGCAGCCTTTTTCTTCAAGAAAAGGTAATTTCCTATTTCCTTTAGCCTTAATTGGTGCCAACCAACATAGTCAATCATCATTAAGGCACATTTATGGCATTTATGACCTAGGGTTTTTTGATTCTAGATTGTTCTTTTGTTGTCTATATAAGGCTATGTTTTTTGTAATTGGGAATCAGATTTGAATGAATGAAGTTTAGAGAATTTTATTTCTCTTGAGTGAGCTTTGCTTGCTGCCTCGTATTCTCGTGGGAATACTCGACTGTATCAAGGACTGATCATCCTTGTGGTGTCTCCATGGCTAGGGTTGTAAGAGACAGGTTCTCTTAAGGTCCTACCTTCGATCGTTCGTCTAGTTTCCTAACTTGTTTCTAGCCGATCCGTATCCGTTCCTTATATCAAGCACCCAACTCCATCAATATTTCTCCAAATGTGTGTGTGTATATAATTAATGGTTTTGGTCATTCAGATAAGATAGAGCGAGTTTGCTCCCTAGATGCTACGGAATTAGTAATAAAAAATTCCTTACTAATTTTTAATAGATTATTAACAAAAATTTCATCGCTAAATTTATCCACGGATTAGTAATAAAATTATTCCATCACTAAATTTCATTACTAATTCGTAGGTAATTCCATTACTAAATTTTTGATGACGAATTATTTCCATCATTAACTTTTGTCACAAAATTTTTAGAGATGGAATCCCTATCACTAATTTTCGTTACTAAAAAAATATGATAGAATGAGTTTGCTCATCGAGATATATAGAAATAAGTTGAACACCACATCTTGATGCAAAACCTTAGAATATTAAAAATTATAGTCTTTGCAACTTAAATTCTCACAGTTCACTGCCAACATGTAAGTAACAGTCTTTGATTAAACCATTGTTTATGCACTAATATAAGCCCCATTATTGATCAACCAATTTTGAAATGGACAATTTAAGTACACACACGTTGAAGCTGTCCAGCATATATATAAAAAAATAACACATGACCTTTGTCTCCGATACAATACACTACCAAAAAAAAAAAGCATTTTTAGCAATTGTAAAAAAAATCATCACTGAAAGTCAATCAGAATTTCATCGGCGACTTTCAAAGTCATTGCTGAAAGAAAGTCTTAAAAGGCAGCTATCAATAGTACCTTTTAAAGTGGTTGGCAGTGGTGACGTGATAGGGTGGCGGTGGTGACGTGGTGAGTGACGTGGTAGGTGGCAGTGACATGACATTATTTTTATGCCACTTTTAATGGTGACAACTGTCACCTCTAAAAGTAAGATTCCACAACAGTATCTGGCCTAAAAGTATACTTTTGATGGTGACTTTTTTTTCAAAGATTTTTTGCAGTGATATATTTTATCACTATCGATAAGTATCAGCGACAGTTGCTATGATAGTAACTTTTTGTCACTACTAAAAGTCAATTTTTTAGGGACACAATGTTGACAGAAATAGAAATAGGAAATTCGGTTTCAATATTAATTTGGCATCCTGCGGTTTCACTACAATACTAATAGGTTAGCTTATTTTAAATAATTTTATACTAAACAGAATAATTAAACATGTGAACGAAGTTTCATGCGGCAAAGCACAAAAGTGTTTTTTTAAGAGAATGTGGGTAAGACCCTCAAAAAATATAACTTTTGCGCTATAAGATAAAATTCTTCTCACATATTTATTTCTTAGAACGTAAATAATTTAAAACAAGTTAAATTAAACGGCTTTTAATATAGAGGGGATTCCAATGAAGAAGCAGATCAATTCATGTTTTAGTGTCTACAATTTCTTTGAAGTTGTGAATTTCAACATAAAATAAACATAGTTTAGAAAGACCGAAAGTTCACAGTATATGTTCTTTCTATATTATTAAATGCTCCCCTACTTATCACTAAATGCATATTTTGAATATTAATAACAAATAAATATAGAGAAATACTCCTCCAGTTCTTAATATAAGACTTATTTAACTAATTTGATTCGATTAAAAAAATTAGGTAAGCTAGTTAATTATAAAAAATATGACATGTTTTTCCAAAAATATCATAATCATCTTTCTTAATACCCCCTCTTTCTCTTCTACTTAATTATGGTTGAGGGAATATCCATAGAGATAATTTAGAAAAATTAATAAATATAAGAAATGGTTCTTATATTTAGAACGAAAATCAACTCAACAATTGGATCCTATATTAAGGACCGAAGAAGTACTAATTATCAAGGAAAAATTTGGAAAAAATCAATTTGGAGTAACGAAATTAATTTTAACTAATTATTTTAGCATATATGAAGTAGGCAATTATGGTTGGCAAAATAATAATAATGATTTATATTTAGCATGGAAGTTAGTAGGAGTGTCTAACTTGTCCCGTCCTGATCCTGTTCATTTCCCAACATGACAAAAAAATTTTGGGGATGAGACGGGACTCAAAATGGGGTTGTCCCATCCCATCCCTTTTTTTTTTAAAATTACTTGTTAATAATTATCATTAGGTTATTCAATTTTTAAAAAATAATTATTTTTATACTGATTTTTAGCTCTTAAATTGTAACATTATCTCAACAAAATGTCTTTTCTCAATAAAATAATTTATAAAACTATTATACAGTATTTCTTTTATGGTTGGTTTTTTTATAATATTGTTTTTACAACTTTGTTACACTAAATAATTAGGCTGTTTGCATGATATTCCTATCGGTTTTTATTATAAACTTCACCAATAACAAATAATTAGTCAAAATTAGTTAAAAATAATAAATAGGTTAGAAATAGACTTTTGTTTTTAAATATGCGCTTATAATAAATGAGAAAAAGGATGAAAGAGACTGTGTGAAAATATGCAATAAGAGAAGAATGATTAAGAGCAACATTGGAAAAAAATGTATTAAATATTAACACAAACCAAAATTGAAGCTCATAAAATAGACCACACATTTTCTCAAATTTGAAGCTTATAAATAGGATCAGAGAGAGTATTTTTTTTTAGTGTTTTTAATCTTCAAAAGCCCAATAAAAAACAAACATTACAACATAAAAAAAAATCTAGGCCAGAATTACATTGGTTTGCCAAAAAAAATATTCAAACACGACATCTTGTCCCGTCTCATCCTATCTTGTTCTGGCCCTGTTCATCGGGACAGGCCTACTCTTGTTCCATCCCATCTCATGAATAGCTTTGGAAGCTAAAGTATAACATAACGTTCACGTATGATAGATACTTTGAATTAAAATTGATGATCTTCATATGCTAGATCTTTAAGGTTCCTGATCTAATACAATCCTTTCTCTTACTTTTAGTGTTAATTATAAAATTTAGTTTGCCGTGTAATTTATATTACAAATGAGATTTTATATAGGACTGAAGGTAATATTTTTTAAAGAAAAAATGATAAAAAATATTTGTTGAATTTCGAAATGATAAATATATAGTTAATCATTACATATCAAAATCCTTATAAAAATGATCAAAATCTTTACTAGAATAGTCAGCATCACCCATACTATTATTTTGAAATTTAAGATGTTTTTTCTCATTTTCTCATTTCTTAAAATTAGTTTTAAGGTTGAAATAACACATAATAGGTCAAAAAAGGACACAATTTGGTACGTATTGCGGTGCCAGCTTGTCATGACGATTTCAAATTTCACCCAATGGCAAAGGCGTTAACATTCCTGTTAGCTTGAGCTGGATTCTCAACTTCTGTGGCAAAGGCGTCCCCAATGGCTTTGAGTGCGCTTAATTCAATATGTGTGTGTGTGTGTGGGTCGTCACTATATCCACTAGTACGCTATCATCAACAAGTTCTACGGTTCTTATGACAATAATATTATATCAATAAAAAGTTTATAGTGATCTATGATTCCCCTCTCTATGAATAACTACTCCTCAGATCCTTAATGTAAGACCCATTTAACTAATTTGATTAGATTAAGGAAGTTAGGTAAGTTAGTTAATTATAAGAAATGTGACACGTTTTTTCTAAAACACCATAATCATCTTTCTTAATACCCCTTCTTCCTCTTCTATTTGATTATGGTTGGGGGAGTATCTATAAGGGTAATTTAGAGAAAATTGATAAATATAAGAAATGGGTCTTATATTTAGAATCAAAACTAACTCAATAATTGGGTCCTATATTAAGGACCGGAGGAGTATTTATTTTACTATTTTTAATTATTAAAGATATTAATGATTACACCAAAGAAGCTGCTTTTTAAATGATAATTAAATTAACCAGCTGAGCCCGAGAAATTAAATGTATAATAAAGGACCAATGTTCTAATTTACATATAAATGTTATTGAATAGTCCTCCGTTCTTCTTTATTTCTGTTCAATCTGAAAACCAGAATTTAAATGGTCCTCAAAGTTTTCTTGGTAAAAAGAAGAGATTAATAAAAATGAAACAAAGGAGTTTTTTTTGCTAGTAAAATAATTATCAACCATTAATATCAATACTAAATTATAAGATGTATAAGAAGTCGTACCAAGTAGCAATAGGGTTTCTCCTGGTCTTTCTGCAATATTTTTTAATCGAGCAAAATTTTCAATTTTATTTTGCTATGATTTTTCTCTCCGTTCAAGAAACTTCTGCGTGCATGCCGTGCAAGGAAAAAGTATTTAATTAGTATTAATAATAGCAAGGTTACATTAAGTGGAATTAATCAACACAATTTAGACTTTTGGCAAAATAGCAATACTGATGAAAATAAGCTAGGTTGTGTATGCTAGGCTTTAACTAAATAGGTTTGGGCCTGCAACAGATATTTAAAGCTTGAATTTGGACTTGAGCTTGTATATAGATTTTTCTAGGCCCAAGTCTGAGCCTTCGAAAAGCTCATCAAGGTGTGAAGCTTTTTCAAATGCTACTTAAAAAGCCTGTGCCTTCAAATTTATATATAACTCTTCAAACCTATTTGCCAATGTTGTATCATTAAAACCTAAATCCATTCACACTTGCATGCAATATAAGAGTTTAGTGAGCAAATGAAAATAGTGCACAGTGACAACAGTTGTCCTAACAAGTAAGAATAAGAAAAACCAATCATTTGTCGACTAGAGAGATATGTTTTCTAAATCAACCAAGCATAACAAGTCGCATATAAAACTAGATTTTACATCTTTTGGTTTACTTGCAAAAATTGTGGCAACTTCTTATTGAGATTATAATATTTTATTGAGGTGTCACTAAAATAAATTCACAACAATTGTTATATTTTAGTGATCAACAAAAATTAGGGGAGAGGGAGTGAGTTATTGTTGTCGGTCACTTTGAGCAATGAAAAAGAAAAGAGGTGGAGGTGAACGATTGATGAATGAAAGTGTTGATCTTATGTATGGATGTTGTTATGTGAAAATTTTTTTTCTTCAGTAAAATTGATATGGATTATATTATATATAATATAGCAAATTTGGGGGAAAAAACTAAATAGGCAGGCCAATAAACTTATAGGCTAGGCCTTGTGAAAATAGGTATGGCTTGTTTGACTAAATAATCCTCAAAATATGCTTGTTTCTAAGCTAGACCTATTTACTAAATAGGCTAGGGTTTAAGTAACATAGGCTGTAGGCTCTTGATAGGGGCGTAGCCTGCTTCCATCCTTAAATAGCATATAGCTAATAAATGGACAAAATTATGGTAAGGAAGGAGGGAACGAAAAGAAGAAAATTTAATTAACAATGAGCATTCTGTTAGTGAAGTTCTAATAACTAGGGGAAATTAGGGGAAAATCCACAAAGATTTTTATGATTATTAATCAATCAATCATTAATGGATTGATTAGCAGACTCCCAAGTGCACATTTATTTCGTCCCCTCGACTTATTCCTTCTGTTTCTTATTATAAGAAACAACTACCAAAATCATGCAATTCAAAAATGTTAATTAAATTTAGTTAAAAGCAACAAATACGTAAATTACATCCATAGTTTTTCAATTATACCATTATTTGTAAAGTATAGCCAAATTTTGTAGCTACAAATTTATAAGATGTTTGAGAGACATAAATATTTAGTTAAGACCTCAGGAAAATAATTATTCTATAAAAGTCTACTATTGAGTAAGAAATATAGGAAAATAAAGAAGGAATAATTATTAAAAATATATAGTGACCTAAAATAACTAAGGAAAAATTATAGATGATTATTTTGGAAGATAAATGTGTTTATGGATGAATAAAAGGGTAGAGATAATTTAAAATCTATTTTCCTAAATAAAAGGCTTATTTTCTTAAGAAATTAAAAAAAAAATAGTTATAGGTTAATTTTCAGCCTCCAAAATTCAGGAAAGTTATTTAGTGAGCCAAAGAAGCTAAAAAGAAAGAAAACTTCTACAAAATGCTGAATATAAATTTTAAAAACTATTTAAGATTAAAGTAAAAATTTAGAAAAGGGGAGAATTGAGATAAGAGTTATCTTGTGAGGGCAAAAATAACTTTTTGCCTTTTACCCCAGTTGTACGTGTCTTTCCCCTTGATGGTCATTACCAAATTTTTACATCCGTGTCACATTCTCTGCCTCCTTTTCACTACCTTCAGCCACCTGTTTCCTTGCATCAGATTTCCTTCAACACGCGTCCCTTCTTTTGTTAGACAAGAATCGTATCCAATAAGCTTGATGGTGTATATTAGAGTGAGAGTCTGAGAGACAGTGGGAGGCTGATTGAGAGATTGAGAAAGAGAGAGAGAGATCAAAGTGTGCAGCGGAGGAGAGAAGAGTGGCCTAATTCCACATGCAACACTAGAGTCTAATCAAGGTAAGCCGTTCAGCCTCTTCCCGTCCTTGATTTCTTCGACTAGAGTGGTCTGAGTTGGGAGAGGGCCATGGGATTCTAGGTGATGTTTTGGGGGGATTAGAGGTGATTAAAACTAAAGGAAAATAATTTACCGAGTAAACTTAAGAAAAGATTTGAACAAAATGACGGGTCATACTGCCGAGATTGAAGCTTTGTGTTTTTAAATCTGTTTTGGTATTTAGTCGTAGAAAGGACGCCCCTGTTTGATCTTCTGCGGTGTCCAAGTTGCTGAAACTGAAATTGCATTCTTGAATACTTTGAATGATTGTTGATTGAAATCTGGGCTCATCTATGTTCTCAGATTGCATGTGAATTTACACTGATATACATGTCTGTGTTGCAACTTGCCACTTTCCAAACTGGTGTGTACATGTATATATATATTATATATGTAAGTATTTTGAAAGTTGAAAATATAGCAGAATGTACTGTCTTTGTTGCTGTCTGTGCACGCGCGCCATCACCTTCAATTGAAGGAAGCGTAGGAATAAGAACTATATATGTGTATGGTTGTGTGATCTGGATACGTGAAGCTGGAGTATTTTTATATAACTTTCAAAATGCTGCTATTATTGATATTATAACAGTGGTTTAAACTATTAAAATGCTACTAGATTTCTTAAGGGAACCTGTGAGACTGTTGGATGATAATGAAGCTAAGTGAAAATGATGATAGCTAGTAAATGAGGATGATAATTCAGATTTAAGAAGGATGCTGTCATGAGGCCAAACTGAATTATTGAAGCTTGAATAACTAAGCTATATATATATATATATATATATATATATGTGCGTGTTATATTATTGTTGCTGGATGAGATGGATGCTGAAAATTGATTTGAACTTGTTAATTGCTGTTTTGGAAGCTGAAATATGTTGAGAATGCTATTGATGTGGATTTTGCTGATTCGTGTTTCAAATTGGATTATTATATCTGTGGACATTTGAACTATTCTAATGTTTTGAGTTTGTAATTGAAGCAAGAAAAGCGGTAATAAATTTCTATATAATACCTGAAATATTAGATGAGTATTCAGATTGTTAAATATGCTGCTGGTAGATGATAATAACAGCTTTGTGTGTTTGAAGATATTAAAATGGGTGCTGTTCATGAAAGAACTAACATTTAGAAAACTAAAACATATGACTAATTGGCAATTCGAAGAATGATATTAAATTTGGAAAAAGTTTGCTGAATAATTTGGAAAATACTTCATGAATGAGAAATGCGCAATGTACTTGAATGAGATGATTATAAAGTTGTATGAATGTGACATAATGGATGTGCCGATACTTGCTTATTGAATTTGAATGTTGGAAATTGATATAAACTTGTTGTAGCTATTACCAATGATAAATGCTACCCACTATTTATAATGGTTAGAGTGATATGTGATAACTGAAAGTAAGGAAATCTCAATTCTATTGAGAGTAGTCATGATTACTACGTGAGAATTGATTATGTTACTACTACAATCTCATATTTTGTAATTTAAAGATTAAGGACATAAAATAATCATTGTTTTATTAAGAATGACAATGTGTGAATTATTAAAGGCTTAATATAATGAAGAGAATAAAAGGCTTAGAGCTAAAGATCCAACAGAAGTTGCTGTTTGGTATTTACAAAGATAAAGTTGCTGATATATAGTGTTAAACAAATGCTCAAGTATAGTCGCTGAATTATATGTTTAGATGTTAAATTGTTATTCTTAGCTATGTGAGTGAGATTAAATGTTCAAAACAGATACTAAAGGAAACTGAAATGATTGATGAAACCATCCATGTTTGTGAAATGTATAAGAGTGAATTAGACTTGAGGAACTAATTTGAATTTCCTTTTAAATATCTCTAAATGTCAAGTTAATGTTCTATATAGCTATTTATGATCGAAGAGTATTTGAATGATGATTTAAGTTTGTTGTTTTGTATTCCTGTATGCTAAGCAATTATTTAAGAAGCATGAAGAGTTAATAACTAATTTAAATCGTATTGTCTTAGCTAAATCATAATAGAATAGGAAGTTAAGAGAACCATAAGAAAGGGGAAGAGTTAGAAACTTTTGGAAATACGTAGATGAAGTGTAAATTTTGGGCCAAGATGACCAGCTACCTTAAGAGAAGAGAGTATACCTGAGCAAGAGTTATAAAAAGATTTAGCTAGTTATGGGTTAACCAGAATCCCAATTTTAACTCATCCTATATAGGTACTTGTAATGTTAGGATTTAATTGGCGTCCTAGCTTACCAAGCAGAAACCAAGAGCAAGGTACCCACACAGGAGAGCAGGCAGAAGGTAGCTTTAATCATCATTTTATATGTTTTGCTTTGGTTGCATGTCTGTTTGTACCATAATGCTATAGTTAAGCATGAGAACATGCAAATTGCCTTACCAGTTATTGCCATGGCCATGTGCATGCATATCGCTATCTAGTATATGCTCATTTAATAGTTAATCAGTTAACAGCTGCACAGTTATTCAGTTAATCAGATAACAGCTACATAGTTATTCAGTTAAGCAGATAGCAGCTGCACAGTTATTTAGTTAATCAGATAACAGCTACACAGTTATTCAGTTAATCAGATAGCAGCTGCACAGTTATGCAGTTAATCAAATAGCAGCTGCACAGTTATTCAGTTATCAGTTAGCAGCTGTTCAGTTAATAGTATGTATATGCTCAGTTAATCTCAGTTAATCAGTTAGCGGCTGCTCAGTTATTCAGTTACTCAATTATGCGCAACAGTTATATGAGATTTAGTAAATAACAGCGAATATGCCTCAGTTAGTTACTTAGTTCAGTTATTTTGTAAGGTGTTGTTCTCCATGGCTTATTTTGCATGCTCAGTTTTATACCATGCATAATATATGAAATATGATTACTGCTACTGGGATTCTTTGAATCTCACCCCTCCTTTCTATTTAACCATAGGGCCCAGGTCATCCAAAGGAAAAGAGAAGCTAGTGGAAGTTTAGCTAAGGTGGAAGGAAAGAAAAGCTTATTGTTTAGTTAGTTAATTAATCTGGAATGTTTTTGTGTTTGTTTCCCCCTTCCTTTTGTGATGTTTATATTTCATTTTGTGAGGTTATGTAATTTCCACTTATGGAATGTATGTACCTCCATAAGGAGTAGTGTTTTGGGGGTAACTTAGCATAACTGGGTATTTAGCATATATATATACCTATCTATAGTATGACTGGTTTAGGATTTACCAAGTATGATTTATTAGAGCTGAAATAGGAAAGTAGAGTTTTTTTGTAGAAACATCTGTACAGCTCTAATAAATTGCTGTTGCTATTAGATCATGGTAGTACGATTTCAGGTCTTATTATATCGTATAAAACTTTCAAAGTTTAAAATTATAAGTTTTGAGTCAAAGTAGATAAAAAATTTTAAAAATACCACCTTTTTAGTGTAAACTCTCAACCATAGTTTTTAAATCTGCTTTCGTAAAGGTATATAGAGTAGGATGTTACATAAAGAGAGTATATGAGAGATAATAAATGAAAATTGATTACAGAGAGATAATAGTGGCATGTGTTTAATACAAATAAAAGTGAAATGATAAGTTTAAAATTTTAGATAAAGGTACTTTATTTCTTATATTTAAGCACAATGTTATAAGAAAGATTGTTTCTCTAGCATATAGTCCTTATGTTGGCTGCCAGGCAATCTTTGTACAGACCCGATCGGCCCATGCTTTTCTTATTTTTTATTTGAGAGAGTGTAAAATATCACAGATATTTTTTAGTCTTTTTTCTCTTTTCCTTAGAAGCTAGGTTGCGAGTAATACAATTTCTTCCTATATACCTCTTTCTCCCTTCTTATTAAATATCAGACTTCTTTTTATAATACCGCTTGCTCACAATTCATCTCAATGATGATTGACAATGCTGTTCAGTTACATTATTTCCAACTTTGTTTTGCCTTTCTCTCTCCAGTTATTGTCTTTGCCTGTTGTCGAGGAATATAGAACAAATTATCAAATGGAATATTAACTGTGTGTGAGCAAAGAAATACACTCTTATTTTTCTAAATTTTATTTTGGATGTTTTACCTTTTAATTTTATTTTAATTGTTCGAGTTAGAATTTACAAGAAAAGTAGTACTTATTCATATCTATCTATTTTTTGAGAAAATTTTAGTCTTAAGTATAAAGTCTACTTGATGATTTTGATTTGGTTCTAACTATGAGGACTCATTCCCTGCTGTCTTCAATGATAAATTTTTGTTTCGAATAATACTTCTATTTATTGGGTTATCTTTATCTATGCGCATGGGACTTCGATCATTAAATGATAATGGTATTTTTTTAAAAAAGAGCCACAAATTTTCTACATATTAATTACAAATAAAAAATTCACCAACCTTAATCTAACTTTAGATCAGTTCCCACACTTCAAACATCCATTTAAACACCTCAGGATCTTGATTAATTTAAACCTAAACTCTAAATCCTTGATTAAAAATGAAGATGTTATACTTGGTGTTCACCTTCATTATCTTATTGTATAAATTTCATCTTGGTATTAAACAAATTTTCAACATGCTTTTGAAATAACAGAAAAGATTTAGAGACATTAGACTTTGCATGAAGAGGATAAAAATCACGTAAATCATTACTATAGATTTTCAAATATATATTGCTCAATGCGTAACAGTTAAATACAAAGACAGTCACCTATCGCGAGGCAGAGATCATGCTAACAAATCAGGACGGTCATAATTGAAACTCATGCATTATCTAAAAATATGTGACTGTTTCTTTTCAACACCATGATCACCTTTTTGTTGTGAAGAAATTAATTTAAATTTTTATGAAACAAAATGTGATGGTTTTAAAATACAACGGTCACGTAAAGCACTTCTGAACCTTTTACTTCCCTCTTAGACTATCAAAGTGGCGCGAATGTTGAATATCAGACCACTGGGAGTTTTTTTTTAAAAAAAAAAAACTTTTTTGGGGTTTTTTTAATTTTATTTTATATATTTTGTGATTTTAGGTTTTTTCAAAGTTTTTAAGAAATATATTTTGTAAAAGGGGCTAGTGCCCCTTATATATATATATATATATATATAAAAGAAAATACATGGCAGTTCTATAGTATAAAATTGTCACTTAAGGTTATCGCATTTTATACAAATAAACAGAAGAATGTGTCGATTTGTTAGTAACGACCATCATGTAAAGTTATTGCATTTTATATGAGTGTCGAAACAGAAATACTTGTCGGTCATCTAAGGATTATCATCACTAAATTTGTTGCTTAAGGTTATCGCATTTTATACAAATAAACAGAAGAATGTGTCGATTTGTTAGTAACGACCATCATGTAAAGTTATTGCATTTTATATGAGTGTCGAAACAGAAATACTTGTCGGTCATCTAAGGATTATCATCACTAAATTTGTTGCACTTCATTTAAAAGGATAGTCATAATATGTATCCGTTGTTTAAAGTAAACCTTTCCGTAAAGTTTAAACGGAAATACACGTCGCTGGGTTTAAGAAAGACCATCATGTGTTATCATTTTAAAACATTTTTTGTCCCCTCCAAGCACTACATCTTCAAACTTAGTATCAATTTTCTTGTACTAAAAAAGATCTCTCTCGCGCACTTAAGTGAACCAGAAGTAACCCCACCATTCCGGCCAAACAAACCTTCGTTTGCCATTGAGTGAATTATCCGAACCGTCAATGAGGTGGTTTTAACGATGGAGTTTCGTGTCTTTTTTTCTAGAGAAGGTTTATGGCTCACCTTTTGTTTTCTATCATTACCTTCTTTGATCATCTTTCTCCATTATTTTTGTGTTGTAAGTTTTAAGCTACTCATTCATTTGTGAAAAGGTATAGAGTCACAAAAGGATTAATAATATTCATACTGTAGAGCAAGATTTTCCATTGCACAGAATGATAGGAATACACAGGCATATATAATGTGTAGTGGCGGTGAAAAAGTGATACAGCTGAGAAAGAAAATAAGACACGTTGCCCTAATACAAGGTTCTAGAAAAGCTATAACAGGCCTTTTAATCAAATAGTAAATCAGTGTGACCCAAGAATTTGGGCCTCATGTCATTGGGCTGAACATTATAGTTCTGTGCTTCAACAGCCCCCTTCAAGCCGAGCAGAGGAAGAACTGTGAGGCTTGTACGTATCAGTTGAAATCTAGGAGCTAGAAGAGGTTTAGTGAACACATCTATGAGCTGAAACCTTGAAGACAAAAAGACAACATTGAGAGTTTTGGCAGCAACTCTCACGCACAAAATGATAGTCTAATTCAACATGTTTGGTTCTGGCATGCATAACAGGATTGGCAGAAAGATATGTAGCACCAATGTTGTCACAACACAGTGTAGGAGCGTTGGGTAAAAAGATGCCCAACTCTTTTAGTAAGGACTGAAGCCAAATCAAATCACAAGTGGCTAAGGCAAGGGAACGGTATTCATCCTCTGTGGAAGATCTAGCAACAGTTTGTTGCTTTTTAGTAGACCAAGAGATTAAATTACTACCAAAGAATACACAAAAACCACCAGTAGATCTCCTATCATTAGGACACCTAGCCCAATCAGCATCAGAGAAAGTAGTGAGAGAAGCGGAAGGGGACTTGTGTATTAAGAGGCCACAATCAATGGTATGTTTCAGATAACATAGTATTCTCTTAACAGCAATCCAATGAGTATCTCTAGGGGCATGTAAAAATTGACAGACTTTGTTAATCGCATAAGAGATATTAGGTCTGGTAAAAGACAGATACTGCAGGCTTCCAACAACACTTCTGTATAGAGTTATATCCTCAAAAATAACCATCCAGCATAGACAATTTTCTTCCAGATGCCATAAGAGTTGTCATAGGTTTGCAATAAAGCATATTTGTTTTGTGAAGCAAGTCAACAATGCATTTCCTTTGGGTTAAAAGGAGACCCTTATCGGTTAAGCGAGCCTCAATTCCAAGGAAGAAATTCAGATTGCCAAGATCTTTAACAGGAAAATGATGACTAAGAAGTCGAATAAAGTTATTCACAGAGGATGAATCAGTACCAATGAGCAAAATATCATCAACATAAACTAGGAGGTAAAGCGCAGACGAGGCAGATTGCTTGATAAACAGAGAGGAATCAAACTGGGAGGGGATAAAACTGAAACTTGTGAGACAAGAGCTAAGTCGAGAAAACCAGGCTCGTGGAGCCTGTTTAAGTCCATAGATAGACTTGCGAAGCTTGCAAACATAAACCATGTAAAGAGGCATTCTGTATGTCTATTTGTTTCATGCACCAGCCAGAAGTAGCAGCCAAGGATAGGAGTAAGCGAATCGTGGAGGGCTTAACAACCGAAGAGAATGTATCACATAAATCAATACCTGGTGTTTGATGGAATCCTTTCACAACCAGTCGGGCTTTATATTTCTCAAGGGTCCCATCGGCTCGAAACTTCTTCCGTAGACCCATTTACATTGATAATCGGACAGTTTGAAGGAGGAGGAATGAGGTCCCAAGTTTCGGTGGCGTGAAGCACGGTCATCTCATCTTCCATAGCAGATCACCATTCTAGAAATTTCAGAGCAACAGCTATGGAGGTAGGTGCATCGGGTGGTGAGCCGACACTGCTACTATAAGCTTTGGGTGGGGCCCATCTGATTGTACCATCTGTAAAGGTTTTAGGCTTGAGTGTGTGTGTCTGGGAACGAGTGACCATACGAGACAAAGAGGAGGGAGGAGGGTGAACAGACAGAGCAAGTGAAGCAGGCCGCGAAGCTTTCAGAGAAGGGGAAGATGAGGATAAGGATGGAGACGATGACACTGGAGAGAGAGAAAGAGTTGGAGTAGGTATAGGAGGGGAGGGATCCGAGGAGGAGGGTGGGGCCTGAATAGGATGTGTTTCTAGGCTGGGTTGAGAAGGAGGGGAATGTGTATATGTTGGGCTAGCCAAAGAAGGAGAAAGGGTATATGATGGGCTGGTCTAGAAATTGAGATGAGGTAATATTGTGTAAGTGGGCTGATTCAGAAATTCATAAGGAGGAGATCAAATAAAAAAATTAGGTGCAGGAAAAGTGTTTTCATCAAATAGAACATCACGTGATATATACATGTGATTGGTCTTGGGTTCAAAACAAAAATAACCTTTATAATTATTAGCATATCCCAAAAAAATGCGCAGCATAGATCGTGGTTCCAGCTTATTACGAACATAAGGACGTAAGTTCGGCCAACACGCACAGCCAAAAATTTTCAAAAAAGTATAATCAGGGGAATGATGAAAAAGAAGGTGGTATGGTGATTTGTAGTTAAGAGAAGGTGAAGGTAAGTGGTTTATTAGATAAATAGCTGAAGCAAAGGCATGGACCCAAAATTTTTGAGGCAGAGAAGCATGATTTAACAAGGCTAAGCCAGATTCAACAATGTGACGGTGTTTTCTTTCAACTATACCATTTTGAGCATGAGAGTAGGGACAGGTTATGCGTTCGAAAATTCCCTCAGATTCAAGAATTTTACGCAAAGCACGAAACTCTCCTCCCCCATCTGTTTGAAGAAATTTAATTTTTGTTTGAAATAAATTTTCTACTTGTTTTTGGAACATCTGAAAAATCTTGGTGACATCTGATTTGAGGCGAAGAGGGAAAAACCAAGTATATTTAGTATAATCATCAACAAAGGAGATATAGTATTTATAACCTTCAGTGGACAAAACAGGGGCAGTACCCCAAACATCAGCAAAAACAAGAAATAAAGGGGAAGAGGACCGATGAGACGAATGGGGAGGAGGAAAAACATGACTCTTAGATTTATTACACGAAGGACAAGAGAGGGATGAGACAGAAGGGGAATAGGGAAGGGAATATTTAGATAAAACATGCTAGACAGTCCGATAAGCTGGATGACCAAGTCTGGCGTGCCATTGATCTTTTGAAGCTTTGACTCCAAGACAAGCAACTGATATATGACGTGATGGGTAGAGGAAGTTATTTGTTGGCCCTTGAAACAACACCTTCTTGGTGCGAAGATCCTTCATAAGAAAATGAGAAGCATAAAATTCAAAATATACATTATTATCAAAACAGAACTGACCAACTGAAATTAGATTTTTAGAGGTGGAGGGTACAAGAAGTAAATCAGAGAGGAGATAGGTGCCTGAAGGGTTAGAAATGTTGCCTACTCCTTGGTGACTGATCGGTAGGGGTGAGCCATCAGTGGTGTGAACATGATCTTTGCCTCGGTATGGTTCAGAATAGATATTGAGATTGGTAAAATCAGAGCTCAAGTGATTGGTAGCACCAGTGTCAAAATACCAAGCATCATCATGAGCAACATTGGTATAAGTATGGTGAGCTTCCATCAAGGTTGTAGGAGGTGAAGCCGGATATGAATGATCAAATCTGTGATAACAGGTGAATATCGTATGACTATAATGTCTACAAAAGTGACAAAAATTATCATTACAGGGGCAAGGGGTTCGGCAGCAGAGAATGATTGACCCATTCTACCAGAGCGTCCACGACCTCGACCACGAAAAGGAGAGAAACGACCCCCTCTACCATGTCCACGAGCATAACCACGAGAGGCAGGGGGTCGAAAAGGTGGTCTAGGTGCAGTATAGTTGGCCGAGATAGCAGCCTCAAGGGACTGGACATGGTCCTGTTTGGACAAATGAGCTTCATGTAGTAAGAGGTAACTGAGAACATCTTCTGGAGTTAGTTCCAATGCTCTTGTAGTAACAGAGGCTACAACCGAATCAAATTCAGGGCCAAGACCATTTAAAATATAAGTAATGAACTCAAAATCAGTGACTGGTTTGCCAGCAATACTCAAGGATTGAGAAAGCAACATTGCCTTTTTATAATATTCAGTAATAGAATCTCCTCCTTTTTGTAAATTAGTAATCTGATTGTGTAAATGAAGTAACTGAGCCTGATTTTTTTAAGTGAACATTCTTTCAAGAGCCAGCCACATTGAACGTGCGGTCTTGTGTTTGATCACTTGTCCGATGAGGGATTCAGAGAGTGAAGAAATGATGATGGAAGGAGCTAACTGGTCAAGATGGAACCATTTGTGATACTCAGGGTTGGGTTGACCAGATTCTGTAGTGAGGGGAGGGAAAGGATATGATCCATCAAGTAAGGAGTATAATTGTTGGCCATAAAGATAAGGCACCATTTGTGCTTTCCATACTGTATAATTATCATTGTTTAGTTTTATTGAGAGAAAGTGAGACGAAGAAGAAGAAACTGTGGTTGGAGAGGTAGATGGAACCATAGTTGACGCTGAAGGTGAGGAGCCCAGATCAGAAGAAGAAGATGATGTCATGATGATTTTTATGGCTCTGATACCATGAAAAGGTATAGAGTCACAAAAGGATCAATAATATTCATACTGTAGAGCAAGATTTTCCATTGCACAGAATGATAGGAATACACAGGTATATATAATGTGTAGTGGCAGTGAAAAAGTGATACAAGTGAGAAAGAAAATAAGATACATTGCCCTAATACAAGGTTCTAGAAAAGCTATAACAGGCCTTTTAATCAGATAGTAAATCAGTGTGACCCAAGAACTTTGGGCCTCATGTCATTGGGCTGAACATTATAGTTATGTGCTTCAACAGCCCCTTTTTTTCATTTCCTTCTATTAAATGGGTTTGAAATGTGGTTGGTTATTGTATTGTTTTTCTGCTAGTCGATCTAATCTGTGCATTTTTACATTTTGTGAGAACTCTTGTGTTACTAGCTTGTTTGTGACTCATTTCGAGATTCTTATTAAGGGTAGTAGTTTTCTTATTTTTTCTTTTTATTGTTTAAAAATGTTTTGAGTTGTTTGGTTGGTATATACCGATTATTGTTGCTTTTTGATTTTGGCATTTTTTTCTAAATGATTTATGCTAGATGGAGAATATGGACAAGGAATGGATAATGCCAATCATCTAAGCAAGCAATATGAAACAAGTCATAAAATTTCGTCATAGCGTAGTACTTGAAATCACCCTATAGAAGAACGCATGGATAAGGATATAAAGATTGATGTACACGCATGGGGTCATGATGAAGGACTAGATGTGTCAACAATTACCCATTCTTAAGGATGTAATAGCTAGGCACGAAGAAGTTAAAGAAGAAGAAAAGATGATGGCATGAAGGAAGTAGATACACACTCATATATACACATACAATAATATTAATTAATACTACTTCTGGTCCTCAACGTAAGAGCTAATTGACTAATTTGGGTAGATTAAGAAAACTAGTTACGTTAGTTATTTGTAATGATATGTATTGTCTTTCTTAAAATATCTTTACTAATCAAGTGTATTGGATAGAACTACCATTATTGCAAGGATTGACTTGAAAAAAATGGATAAATATAAGAAGCAAAGTAGATCAGAATCTTATATTTAAAAGTAAATTAAAAATCAAATGAGTTCTTATATTAAGAACTGGATGTACTATATCAATAACTCCATAATATCTCAAATAATTTGACCTACAATAATATTACGCGATGCTTAATTCACTCCAAAATAATATATGCCCATACACACTCATAAATCATTATTCTGGTGATATATTTCATTTGATATTCATCTACGTTTTTTGAGTACTTCATTATTGTGTCAAACTAATTATAAAATTTAGAACCTTTTGCTCATAAATCAAAATATATCCTTCAAATATATAACTGACGTGGCAACACTTTTCAAAACGTCAAATGACACACATCCACAATAGCGAGTGCATTGACGTTTTTTTGAGTTCAACTCAGTGCATAATGTAGTACTGCCTCCGCTCCTTAATATATTATGATATAGATATGAAGTTACATAGACTCGTAATTTGATGGATAAATTTTAGATTATGATATTATTGACTTGTTATAACACACATTATCACTTGTCGTTCCAAACACTCTTACATGTCAATCCTTGCTCTTTAAATTGTCATTTTTGTATTGCTAAAAGTATGATATAAAGTTATATTTTCCTACGTAATGTGATATCAAGTTATACAATTATGATATAGAGTTGCATATGTTCATATAATCCATTTTACATACAAATTGATGGACTCCTCTCTAGAACTATCAGTTGTCATTTCAGATACTCTTAGTTGTCAATTCATGCACTTTAAGTTGTCATCTTTGAGCTGCTAAAAGTATGATATAAGGTCATATTTTCTTATCTAATAATGTGCAGTTATATATATTCATATAATCTGTTTTATACATAATCTGGTGGATAAATTTTAGTTTCTAATATAAATGACTTGTCATCCTAAGCACTATCATTTGTTATTGCAAGCATTATTTTTACTAGTCAATTCTTGCATCTTAGATTGTGACTATCAGAAGTTTTAGTGACAAAATTTTCATCACTAATTCTGTCATTAAAAAAAAAATAAGATAGAGTAAGTTTGCCCGCTAGCATATATAGAAGTAATGCCTATCTTGATACAAAACCTTAAAATATTAATTTTATAATCTGTGCAATTTGAATTGTCACAATTCACCGCCAACATGTAACATTCTTCGATCGAATTGTTTATGCGCTAAGCTCCATTATTAATCAGCCTCTTTTGGAATTAACAAATTGACTGCATATATAGAAGCTGTCCAACAAATATAAACTAGAACAACAAATCCACTTTTCATGTTGTCCAAAACAAAGATGAAATGTGAGACACATACTATGTTTCTTTTTGTTTTTTTTATGTCCCCTCAAAATAAAGGTAAAAAGTCTTCCAGAATGAAAATAAAAAGTGTCTGCTGTAGGAGTGTATTAAAAAAAAAAAAACACATGATCTTTGTCTCCCATGCAATACAACATTTGTAGAAATAGGAGATTTGGTTTCAATATTAATTTGGCACCCCATGGCTTCACGGCAATACTAGCAGGTTGGCTTATTTTAAGTATTCTACACATACAAGATAAATATACGAGGGAAAAAAAATTTGCGTTGGCCAAAAAAAGGTAGATGCTTTGCATTGAAATTCATGATCTTCAACTTTCTTTAATTAGTTTTAGGGTTAATACAAACTTTGGTCCTTTAAATTTATCTTCATTTTATTTTGGTCTCTCAAATTTCAAATCATGGGTTTTGGTCTCTCAAATTTCTTTTCATTTAAAACATTGGTCCTTATAATCCAATAAAAATTTAGACTATTTTGTCTCTTGAGGGACCAAAATCTATAGTTTGGAATTTGAGGGATCAAAACCAAAATGAGCGCAAACTTGGGGAGCCAAAAATTATATTAACCCTTAGTTTTAATTAAGGATAGATGAAATAACACATAAGAGGTAGGGGGAAAAAAAATACAATTCAGTACATATTGCGGTGCCAGCTTTGTCATGACAATTTCAATTGTCATCCAAGGGGCGAATCAATCAGTTTTCAATTATTTAGTTATAAAATGATTTAATACATAATTTATTTAATTTTGTTCCAAAATTAGCATTTCGTCGTGTTATTTATTTATTTATTATTCACTTGAAATCTAAGGTCAAACTTAGAGGAAAAAAATTAGGTACGTAAAGATGATTAAAAGCAGCCGAAAGATATCTAGTCCTATGGCCTATTGAGGATTACAAACGCACGAAAGCAATTAAGGTTACAATTAACCTAGGGAAAATTTCACTAAGTTCCCAGGGAATAAAGAAGACAGCAAAAAGGTCTCATAATTAGAAGTCCCAAAGAGTGCTAAAGTAAGAGATTGTAATTTAATAAAAATATAAAAAGACCTCATTACCCTTGCTAATACCCTTACTCGTTAATACATTGATATTAGGTATTAATATATACCATAACAGCTGTTAATACTTGCACCTTGACTCATCATTTTTCTGATGCTAAATGTCTTGTTAATGTAGGTACTTTCCTTTGTCATTACAAGCACCCTGGGTTGGTTTTTGAAATTTCATTCTATTAATTTGATTTGTAGAGTTTCATTTGAAAATTTAATGCAATGTATATTCTTTGAGTTATATATGATAATTTAAAAAAGGTTGTATTTTCAATAAGTTAATTATTTAAAAATAATATGAATTGTCTTTTGAGTTAAGGATAAAAAGATATCCATGAAAATATATCAAAAGCTCACAAAATACCATGAACTTTCTTCAGGGTCAAATATACCAATCAAAGTTTAAAAAAATGTCAATAATGCGAACGTCTGTTTTTCAAGTAGTGGAACCCACTCTTTTTAATGAAAATATCAAAATACCTTCAATGAAAAAAAAAGAGAGTTAAGGGTCAAAAATACTGATGACGTTATACCAAAAGCGTACCAAATACTATATAACTTTTAATAAAAGTACAAAGTACCCTCATTCTTGAAGGGCTATTGCATTAGAATATGTTAGAGATTATTAATTATAATAAATTGTTATAATTAAAATAACTTATGTAAAAAAGTTTAAGCTTGAATTAAATTGCTGTTTAAAGATAAGTTATTTATATCCCTAATCTTTTCTTTTAATAGACTCTAGAAGTATCTTTTAAAAATAAGTTTTTTGTACCAATAGCGTATTAAGTTGTGTGCTTATCCTCCAGTCTATATTATGAAATTTAATAGTTTATTTGAATTTTTTTAATGTTTATATTCAATTTTTTAAGAAAATTTAAAGTCACTTTTGATAGTGAGATCCACTATTTTTAATGAAAGTACTAAAATACCTAGTAATAGGGGGGGGGGGAAGAAACTACCATCTCCCTCTAACCTGTTGATGGTCTTCTTAGCTCATCTCTCTTCAAAAAAAAGCCCGCCTTCTTACAATATTGATTCATATTCTTTATTTTACTCAAACTTTACAGCATCCTCGCATAATTTTCTTCTCGAATTAATTAAAATTTTCAAATTGAATTAAAAATATGAAAGTATCAAATGAATACTAATCAAAAGATTGAAATATTAATATTAATATTTATTTTATTAACTTTATTTAACAATTCTCCGTAATTAAAACACTCCAAGATAAGTAACAGTGATGTTAAAATATAAAACATGATAAGTTAAAAAAAATTTAATTATTACATATAATATTTATGTTACTAAAATATATTTAGTCATAACAATTAATACGCTATAACAATTTGTTGGTTTTTATAAAAAAGAAACAATTTTTTGAAGAAGAAAAAATTTATTAAAAACAAATAATCTTTTATAATTATAAAGATTGGGATATACAAATTTATTATAATTAATAATCTCTAATACACTATAATGCAATAGCTCTTTAAGATTGGAGTATTTTAGTAGTTTCATTAAAAAAATTAGATAGTGCTTGATAAACTTTTGGTATAAATTCATGGGTATTTTTTACCCTTAACCATTTTTTTTTGTTTTAATTGGGGTGTTTTCATACTTTCGTTAAAAATTGTGGGTTTCACTACTAAAAAAGGGATGTTAATGGCGCTAGCATTATTAACCTCTTTTTAAACTTTGATTAGTAATTTTGAACTAAAAAAAATTCATAATATTGGATGAACTTTTGGTATATTTTTATGCATATTTTTTACCGTTAACTTTTGTCATATTGGTATAAAGTGAGTAGTTATTTCTGACTCACTTATTAATATTGAAATCATAACTTGTCAATACAGACACTTCCACTTATCAGTTCCTTAGTGTTAAAAATATGATATAAAATTATAATGTAATTATTTCAAGTTACATATGCTTATATAATATATTTTGCTCATAAATATGTTACGTAATGCCAATTTTTAGTCCGGCAAATTAAAGTAATACAAATTTTCAAACCTGTCCCAAGCGAGTACACAAGGATTTAGTAAAGATACATATATATTTTCATTCCTTTGAGGTTGCATTTTAACACATCTGATTATAACATGGAAAACCAATATAATCACAAAATGGATTATATATAATCACATATATATATTAACCTCTTATATTTTGGATCAAATTTTTTTTTTTAACTAACTTCTTAAGGGAGTATCTCCTATTTACAAATATATATCAATCTATTACTTTTACGCTAAGATTTTTTGTTTTTGCCAAAAACTAAGAGTTGATTATGTAGATGTCGATTATTTATTTAATGCTGTAAATATACACTTAAATCAAATATAGTGTAATTTAAAAATAATAAGAAGGCATAACAAATTTAAAAATAATGAAGACGAAAATGTCAATTTTTGAAAATTATAATAGAGACTTAATCTATAATAAATAAAACAAGAAAAAAAATTTCAAATGAAATTTCATTAATTCAAGTGTTTTAAGTTTAACACCTTTTGATATATTTAAAAACCACCTATTTCCTTTAATTAATAGCCAGAAGAAAGGTTGTTAGACACACGAATTTATATAAACTCATAACATAGACTGATGAGGGTTTACTTTTATGGTATGAAAGTATTAAATATATAACATTTATGCAATTTCATCTATTATAATTTAAAAATATTATCTACATTCTATAATATGTAGTACTTAATTTAATAGACAATAGAAAATAAAATAAAAATATATTTATAAATAATGGGATGCGAATCTTCGCAAAAAGAACATCTTTATTGCACAAACCAACTTCCACATTTTCGAAGGCAGTAATATTTTATGCTCTCCACAAAGTTCAAGTAAATTACTCATGTAAGAACATAGAAATAAACTGATTCTAAATATTTATAAAAAAAAAAGAAAAGACAAGAAAGAGGCTATCTTTTTTCCCCTCACCTGGAATAGTCTTGAAAAACATGTGGCAAGTTTTAAGATATAACTTATATTTTGATGACAAAATGTGAATAATATTAGGGTAAAAATAGTATACCAAATTGACTTTCCCACCTCGTGTCATCCGTAAACAAAAGCAGTTGTATTTATAAACATGACAGTAACTCTGTAATTCTCGGTGGACACTTATAAGAACAGAAAGTAAAACCCAAATTTAAAATATCACTTTTATAATGCCTAGAATACATCACGATAGTTGGTGTAAACTCAGAGTATCTTCAAACCACATTGAATTTAAGAATGATCTCTGTCAAGCTGAAAGTGTTAAGTTTAAAGCTTTTCTAATAAGTGCGCATCTTGGGGTTCAAAGTTGCATTCTTCTCTTTACGAGACCGCTTATTATTTTATCCAATAATTTGTTAGTAAATCTACCTTTATTATGATAAGATTTTGAATGTGAAATACATATATATATATATATATATATATTCCGTGTTGCACCTCTCTATCAAGTATACATGTTATAGTAACGCAGTTTTTCATTTTGTAAAATAAAGACAAATCTAAGGTATTCGAACATTCAAAAAATCTTAACCGTACATTTTATTACCAAAAAAAAAATCCATATCATATACGTGCAAAACTTGTTCAATTATATCACCTTGTTAGGCAAATTACATTAAAGATGTAGGAAAAAAAAGAGCATGCATTAAACATTAACGTCACTACTGTAATAATTTCAAAAGTCAACTCATTTAAGCTTTGCATTTAAGAAAATCCCAATTATTTTATTAAAAAAAACATAAAAGAGTGATCCTATCCTATAAAAGCTCGTGTTGTGCCATTTATAAAAGTAAAACCACTTACTATTTTAACTGATAGATTGTTAGTAAACTTACTTTTATTATGATAAGATTTTGAATGTCTAATAATTTTTTTCCTGTGCTGCACCTCTATATCAGGCATAAATGTTATATTTACACGGTTTTGCATTTTGTAAAATAAAGACAAATCTATGGTATTGGAACATTCAAATAATCTTAACCGTACCTTTGATTACCCAAAAAAAATATCCACATCAAGTGCAAAACTTATTCAATTATATCACCTTGTTAGGCAAGTTATACCAGAGATGCGGGAAAAGACGAACATGCATTAAACATTTAAGTCACTGCTACAATAATTTCAGAATCCAACTCAGCTTTACATTTAAAAAAAAAAAAAAGACCATAAAAGAGGGTTGCTCTATTGAGTTGTTGTAGTGTTTGGTTTATTTCGGTTTGGGCCTAGGAGTTAATTAGTTGAGCCCATATGATGTGTAGGTCTATATATATGGACAAGGCCTGTTGTTGTATGATGATTTTTTACATTGAATAAAAGTATAATTCAGCATCCTGCGTGTATCTCTGATAGTTAAGATGGCATCAGAGCACGGGTCAGTCAAGATCCGTTGATACCGGTTCAGAAGGGCCCAGCAACCGGAACCCGTATTCTTCCAAATCCCTCATCCTTGACTGCGATTCAAGAATGAACAGGTAAACCACTGCCGAAGACACCCACGCAATCTTTCAATCACCCTGATTCAAGAATCATCTCGCGATTAGAGTCCCGTGAATTCTGATTTGACGATGACGAGAACGGTGGGAGAAGCGAAAGGCTCCGATGACGGAACAATTGATTTCGGGAGCCCGCTCTACCTCCATCCTTCGGATACGCAAGGCGCGTCGATCATTACTCAGGTGTTGACGGGAAGTGAGAATTACGCGATTTGGAGCAAGGCAATGTTAATTGCACTTCGAGGTAAGAACAAGACCGGCTTCATAGATGGATCGTGCGAAAAGATTGAACAAGATTCGCGTCTCAAGGAACACTGGGAGAGGTGCAACGCCGTGGTGTTCTCTTGGATTTTAAACTCGGTTTCCAAGGATCTTGCGAACAGTCTCATATATCTACAAGATGCACGGACGGCTTGGGAGGACTTGCGAGAGCGATTCGACAAGGTATCTGGGTCAAGGATATTTTCTTTACACCGTGAGATTAATTCCTTACGTCAAGGCAATCTTTCGGTTTCTGCATATTATTCGCGTCTCAAGGAGCTATGGGAAGAACAGAGTAATCTGATAGCAATTCCCTCCTGTACGTGCAATACTTCTAAATTGTATAGTGAAGCTGTGCAAAGGCAAAAAATGTTACAATTTCTGATGGGCCTGAATGAGGTTTATGATAATTCGAGGAGTCAAATACTCCTAATGGAACCCCTTCCGACTGTCAACCAGTCTTATGCGATGATTCTTGAAGTGGAGTCACAGAAGAACATTACAAACATGGAGAGAGGTAACCCCATAGAGGGAATGGCGATGGCAGCTCGAGGCAGAAGAAGGGGAAGAGGAAGGGGTAGAGGAGCCCCTCCACCAGAATGTGAACACTGTGGCAAGAAGGGCCACGTTAAAGAGAATTGCTGGGAAATAGTGGGATTCCCAGCTGACTACAAAGGTTTTAAAGGAAAACAGGGTTCAGAAGCAAAGGGAAGACAGAGTGGAGTGAACCGTGACGCAGAGGCTCTCACAAACGTGTCGACTGTTTCCCCCAGCTTCACACTTGAACAGTACGAACGCCTGCTGGAGCTTCTGAAGAAAGACTCTGCGTCAAGTGCACATGCTCTCAGTGGTACATGTTTGCCCATTCTTGTCTCCTCTGATATAAGTCATAGTAAATGGGTTTTAGATTCAGGAGCTACCACTCACATGGTTAGTGATTTAATGTTACTAGATAATTACAGAATTTATAATGGACCAATTAGAAACATAAAAATTCCGAATGGAGATAGGTTTTCTGTGACCCACATAGGTGATATTAAGTTTCCTAATGGTATTGAATTGAAAGACGTCCTATATGCTGCAGAGCTCCAATTCAATTTGATTTCAGTATCTAGAATCACCAAAGAATTGCTCTGTGTTGTGTCTTTTTACCCTGATAAATGCATGTTGCAGGACCTTCAGGATGGCAGGATGAAGGGGATTGGTAGAGTAGTACATGGACTATATCTATTGGAATTAGAGAAAGATTATGTTTGTGCGAATATTTCTAATGATGTATGTTGTTCTGCTACACATGCTGATCTGTGGCTTTTACATAAACGATTGGGACATGCCCCTGTGAATGTAATGAGACATTTAGATATTGTCAAAGATAAATCAATGCATTTGAATAAAGGATGTGATATTTGTTTTCAGTCCAAACAAACTAAACTGCATTTTCCTTCCAGTTGTATTAAAACTGATAAATGTTTTGATTTATTACACATGGATGTGTGGGGACCTTATAGAGTACCTACACATTCAGGTTTTCAGTATTTTCTCACGGTGGTAGATGATTTCTCAAGGGCTACATGGACCTTTTTAATGAAACATAAATCAGAAACTGTGTATCATGTCAAGGGCTTTCTTGCTTACGTTTTGAATCACTTTGGTGCTTCAGTCAAGAGGGTAAGGAGTGACAATGGAACTGAATTTGTTAATTTTGAACTAAGAGATTTCTTTAGGGAAAAGGGAATCCTACATGAAACTACTTGCCCCTATACACCTGAACAGAACGGTATTGTAGAAAGAAAACATAGAGCACTGATGCAAGTTTCTAGAGGCTTAATAATACAGTCAGGTATTCCGATTCAATATTGGGGGGAATGTGTGAAAATGGCCACCTATCTTATTAACAGAACTCCTAGTAGAGTCTTGCGCTTCCAAACCCCATATGAAATTGTTTATGGACATCAACCTGATTATGAGAACTTGAGAATTTTTGGTTGTTTGGGATATGCTAGTGATCTTATTAATAGAGATAAACTGCAACCTAGATCTATACCCTGCGTTTTCTTAGGCTATCCTGATAATAAAAAGGGTTTTACCTTATTAAGTCTTAAGGACAATAGTCTATTTGTTAGTAGACATGTGAGGTTTCTTGAGGATGTATTTCCTTTTAAAAACAAGAGTGGATGTGATCAAGGGGGAGTATCTGCAGATTTCAAACAAATGTTTTATTTTGATGACCATAATGATACTTCTCTACAAATTCCACAGATTATGAGGGAGCCTCACCAAGAAGAACGTCATAGTGTTGAAAACACTAATAGCCTAAACACAAGTGATCAAGTTTTAGGAAATGAAAACGGAGGTTCATCACAGTTTAGCAAACGTTCCATTAGGGAAAGGAGGCCACCTATTTGGGCCAAAGACTATGTTTGTAATTTGACTCAATCAAAGTCCACAAATAATAAATCTGACTGCAAATATCCCATTGAAAATTATATATCCTATGATAATATTTCTCCATCATACATGTGTTATCTTTGTTCTATTGATTCTGTTATTGAGCCAACTACTTATGATGATGCTGTAACTGACAATAACTGGGTTAATGCTATGAAATCTGAAATTGATGCATTAGAAGAAAATAAGACTTGGGACATAGTTCCTTTACCAAAAGGTAAGAAGCCAATTGGTTGTAAATGGGTTTATAAAGTGAAATATAAACCAGATGGGACTATTGATAAGTATAAGGCTAGATTGGTTGCTAAAGGATATAATCAAACCGAAGGAGTGGATTATAATGAGACTTTTTCACCAGTGGTACAGATGGTCACTGTCAGAATTATTTTAAAACTAGCTACTGTAAACAATTGGTCCTTGTATCAAATGGATGTGAATAACGCTTTCTTGCAGGGAGATCTAGATGAAGAGGTTTACATGACCATACCCCAAGGTTTTAAGAACCAAGGGGGAGATGTGGTGTGCAAATTGAGAAAATCCTTGTATGGGCTTAAACAAGCCTCAAGACAGTGGAACCAAAAGTTATCACTGTCCTTACTTAATGGGGGTTTTCTGCAGAGTAAGTATGATTACTCCCTGTATATGAAACATTATGATGATGGTTTTGTGATTATTTTAGTATATGTGGATGATTTATTAATCACTGGGAATTCTGAACAAAGAATTAGTCAAGTTAAAGAGTTTTTACACGGTCACTTCAGAATTAAGGATTTGGGTGTTATGAAATACTTCTTGGGGATTGAAGTAGCAAGGTCCAAGAAGGGAATTTTGCTGTCACAACGAAAATATATACTGGATCTCCTTGCTGAAACAGGAATGAGTGGTTGTAAGCCACTCACTTTGCCCATGCCACAACATTTAAAGTTAGTGGCATATGAAGAAGGGAGACATCGAAAGGAAGATTTGCTCAATGAACCAGGGAAGTATAGGAGGTTGATTGGAAAATTGATTTACTTGACAATGACAAGGCCTGATATCTCTTTTCCTGTGCAGGTCTTGAGTCAGTTCATGCAGCAGCCAATGAAATCACACTGGGCAGCTGCTGTGGGGGTCCTAAGATATCTCAAACAGTCACCAGGACTTGGGATTAAACTGAGTTCAACACAAGACCTGAACTTAAGCTGCTTCTGTGATTCAGATTGGGGATCGTGCGAGACCACGCGTAGGTCGGTCACTGGTTATCTTCTCAAGTTAGGAGACACTCTCATTATCTGGAAAACCAAGAAGCAGGCAACAGTCTCAAGGTCCTCTGCTGAAGCTGAGTATAGGGCCCTTGGTTCAGCTGTGTCAGAAGTTGTTTGGGTTAGAGGTTTGTTATCTGATTTAAGGATTCCTATAGAAGGTCCAGTTGATGTATATTGTGACAGTCAATCAGCCATCCATATTGCCACAAATCCAGTGTTCCACGAGAGAACAAAACATATAGAGATCGATTGCCACTTTGTTCGTGAGAAAGTGACAGAAGGAATAGTAAAGCTTCAGCATGTTCGTTCTGCTGATCAGGAAGCAGACATATTAACAAAGCCAGTAGGAAAAGAGATTCAATTACGGTTGCTTAGCAAGTTAGGAGCTTCCAATGTATTCAGCCCCAAACTTGAGGGGGAGTATTGAGTTGTTGTAGTGTTTGGTTTATTTCGGTTTGGGCCTAGGAGTTAATTAGTTGAGCCCATCTGATGTGTAGGTCTATATATATGGACAAGGCCTGTTGTTGTATGATGGTTTTTTACATTGAATAAAAGTATAATTCAGCATCCTGCGTGTATCTCTGATAGTTAAGATGCTCTCTCCTATAAAAGCCCTATCATATCTCACAAAACTCCTCACCGATGAAAAGTCAAGTATCACAAAAATCCAAGTGACAGAAACGAGAAGAATGGCTTCCAAGTCGGCCCTTGTCCTCTGTGTCATCAACCTCCTCTTCTTCACGATGGTAACCTCCACCTATGCGCAATCACCATCACCTCCATCCCCAGGAAATCAGCCAAGTTGCCCTATCGACGCCCTTAAGTTAGGCGTCTACGCCAGGGTGTTGGATGTCACCGTCGGCAGGAGGGATTGTTGTACCCTCATTGGGGGCCTCGTCGACGTCGACGCTGCCGCCTGCCTCTGCACGGCCATTAGAGCCAATGTCTTGGGTATCAACCTTAACGTTCCCCTCTCCTTGAGCCTGATTCTCAACAAGTGTGGCCGAAACGTCCCCAGTGGCTTTCAGTGCCCTTAATTCAACAGATATATGCACACACACACACACATATATATATATATATGTATCATCACTATCTCCACTGCACTATGATCATCAAGTTCCATAGTTCTTGATGACAAATAAATCATATCAATAAAAAGTTTATATTGACCTATGATTACCCTTTCTATGAATAAATTTTTTTTTTTACCATTTTTAATTACTAAAGGTATTAATGATTACACCAAAGAAGTTGCTTTTTGAATGGTAATTAAATTAACCAGCAGAGCCCAAGAAATTAAACATACAATAAAGGACCAATGTTCTAATTTACGTATAACTGTTATTGAATGAGCAAAGGAGTTTCTCTTTACTGGTAAATAATTATCAATTATTAATATTAATACTCAAATATAAAATGTACAAGAAGAAGTGCCAAATACCAACAGGGTTTCTCCAGGTCTTTCGGTCTACGATATTTTTTAATCAAGCAAAATTTTCATCGATTCTATTTTGCTGCGGTAACCTCCACCTATGCGCAATCATCATCACAACCACCATCTTCTCTTCCACAGGAAATCAGCCAAGTTGCTCTATGAATGCCATTAAGTTAGGTGTCTGCGCCGATGTGTAGGGTCTCGTCGCCAGCAGTCGAAGACCCATTGCTGTTCCCTCATTGGGGGCCTCGTCGACCTCGATGCCGCCATCTGCCTCTGCACGGCCATTAGAGCCAACGTCTTAGGTATCAACCTTAATTTGCACAAAAGGTTCTGAACATGAAGTGCTAAAAAAAAACGTAGATGAATATCAAACAAAATTTATCACCAGAATAATGAATAAAATAAAAGTATATTTATAAATAATGTTACGAAAGATATGAATCTTTTCAAAAAAAAAAAAAATCTTATTGCGCAAACCAACTTCCACATTTTCGAAGGTAGTAATATTTTATGCTCTCCTCAAAGTTCAAGACTTCAAGTAAATTACTAATGTAAGAATGCAGAAATAAACTGATTTTAAATATTTAAAAAAATAAAAAAAGAAATAGGCTCTCTTTTTTTGCTTCACCTGGAATCGTCTTGAAAAGCATGCGGCAAGTTTTAAGATATAACTTATATTTTGATAACAAAATGTGATTAATATTAGGATAAAAATAGTATACCAACTTGGCCTTCTGACCTAGTGTCATCAGTTAACAAAAACAGTTGTATTTATAAACATGAAAGTAAGCCTGTAATCCTGAGTAGACACTTAAAAGAATAGGAAGTTAAACCCAAATTTAAAATACCATGTTTCTAATGGCTAGAATAAATCACGATAGTTGGTTTAAGCTCAAAGTATTCACAAACTACTTTGAATTTAAGACCAATCTCTGTTAAGCTAAAAATGTTAAGTTTAAAGCTTTTCTAATAAGTACGCATCTTGGGATTCAAAGTTTCGTTCTCCCTTTTATGAGATTGCTTATCATTTTAACCAACAATTTGCTAGTAAATCTACATTTGTTATGATAAGATTTTGAATGTGAAATACACACACACATATTTCCGTGTTGCACCTCTCTATCAAGTATAAATGTTATGGCACCACAGTTTTGCATTTTGTAAAATAAAATCTAAGGTATTCGAACATTCAAATAATCTTAACCGTACATTTTATTACAAAAAAATATCCACATAATATACGGGCAAAACTTATTCAATTGTATCACATTGTTAGGCAAATTACATTAAAGATGTAGGAAAAAAAGAGCATGCATTAAACATTAGCGTTACTACTATAATAATTTCAGAAGTCAACTCATTTAAGCTTTGCATTTAAGAAAATCCCAATTATTTGATTAAAAAAAAAACATAAAAGAGTGATGCTCTCCTATAAAAGCTCATGTTATGCTTTTTATAAGAGTAAGACCACTTACTATCTTAACCGATAAATTGTTAGTAAACTTACTTTTATTATGATAAGATTTTGAATGTGTAAGACCACTTACTATCGCGGAATTCTTGTTGCAAATTACTAAATTTGAATTATTTATTCACTCATAAAATTTAGAAAGATTTACAACTCAAATTTGACTATTTACAATAAGAGTTTAGTTATTTGCAACACAAATTTAATGATTTCAACTCAAATAAAATAAAGATATTTTTGTCCTCTCACACCTAAAATTTTAGTCAAGAAGTGCACTGAAATTTCAAAATTTTTAAGAGGCTGACTGATATTAACTGGGTACTGAAGTGTTTATTAACACTCTCCCTTTATTTTTACGTAACTAATGATTAATGTGATATTGTTGACTCCTTAATTACTTATTTGGTTCAGTTTTATCTTTATTGTCATATTTGGCTTTCTTCTTTCTTTCTTTCTTTTTTTTTTAAATTCAACTCAACTTAATATGTCCGTGGGTAATTAGAATTAGAAGAATTTCATTTTCTTTTAAAGAGTGAGATGGAGTTGCATTTTTTTTTTTGGTCATAGCTCACAATCATGTGATTTAATGTTTTGTCATAGCTCACAATAATCATGCCCTTTATGTACACTTAAAACTCACACCTACTAAAAAAATGTTTGGTGTTATTTGAACTATAACGCCCGAGTTAGTTTTTAAATTTTGGTGCTTCTGTATTTTTTTTTCCAAGAAGATATTATCTCAATTTGGATGGTGATTTTTAAAAATAGGAGGAAAAAGAGCACATTCTATGCTCACTAAAAATATGAGCATGAAGTGCTCATTTTAATCCAGATAATTCACATTGATGTCAATTGGTACAAATTCAGTTTGATCACATGGTGCTGATGACTATAAGTAGTAAATATGAAAAATAGTGCCAAATTAGAAAGGAGCACTTGACGACTTAATTAAATAAAGGTGCCAAAGATATTCCTAAGCCTTATTCTGGGCTTATCAGAAGTACTCTTAATTATTGAAAGAATGCTCAGTCAGAGAGGGCCGGTTATTATCCGCCATGTTCAATTTTTTTTTTCAAGTTGTATTCTGGTTCTTGTTTCTTCCACCTAGGATAATTGATGTGTAACTAAAAATATAGTAATTTAATTACTACTAGTTTAATCGCGATTCCCACATTGACTCACCAAATAATTCATAAACCAATGTCTCATCCAACTCGGATAATTTCGTTAAAAAGTAATTGGACGCATTAGAAAGGCCGGCCTATTACAAAGAACCCATTTGAGCAAAGCCCAAATAGATCAAGGGAAAAAGGCGGCCTCATAGGAAAATAAAAACAGACACTGAAAACAAAAATGAACACCAACTAGCCTATCTATGGCAATAGAGACTGAGTTTAGCAGAACAGGCTAGTCTCTCATAATATAGGGAACCAAGATTCAAATTCCTGCTGAAAAAAAATATCCACATTTAGTACTCGACAGTGCTTTGAATAGGATTACCTTTAATAAGAAGGTACTTATACTTTAGTAAAAGAAAAAAAAAAACAATTGAAAACAAAAGCAAACACAAAATAGCCCATCTATTGCAAAAAAAAAAAAAAGAACTGGCCCATCTTCGATGGCCATCCAACAACAGACACAAAATAGAGACAAGCAACCAACAGGGATTGGGTCTAGTAGAAAAAAACTAGTACCTTGCAATATGAAAAATCAAGGTTTGAATTCATATTGGGAAAAGTACTCACATTTAGTGCCCAACAGTATTTCGAATAAGATTGTCCTTGATAAAAGGATAAACATAGTAAAAAAAAATAAAAACAGAGACAAGCACAATGTTAAGTGTGGCGAAACCAATTTGAGCTTGAATTGAGAAGTTGATTTAGGCTGTGTTTGGGTGACACCCCAAACCATGGTTTGAGGACCCAAACCATGGTTTGGGGAATAAATCACCCAAACACCCACCAAAAACCAAAACCATGGTTTTGGAAAAAGCAAAAAATTTTTGCTTTTGGAGAAAAAAGGGAAAGTGTGAGAGCCTATAGGATATGTATCTTGTTATTTTTTTTATAAACATATTTTTTATAAACATATTTAATCTTATATTTTACAAATATATATACATATTAATTATTTATTAATTATATTATCTTATGTATTATTAATTATGTTAATAAAAAATATATTATTAACAATTTTATTCCTTCAAATTAAAATATATCATAAAATCTATTTTTTCTATAATTATTATATTAACTTATATCTTTTTTTAGTAATTTGTATATATAAAAAGTGCTTCTGATAACAACTATCCAAACACTCTCACTTTTCAAAATCACTTTTTCATAAAATCTATTCTTTCTCGAATCTATTCTTCTCAGAATCTATTCTCCAGAATCACTTTTTCAAACCACGGTTTGGTTTCATCCAAACACACCCTTAATCCTGGCTCCTGAAAACTGAAACGGAAACAACTTCTCCGAAAGGGCTCTCATGAGCTTGAACAAAGTCCTTGCCAAGGGACGGAGGCTGCAGCCAACACTGCAGAGAAACGCCAAGAAGCCAGAGAGGAAGGACAGAGAGTCTGCTGCCACAAGAAATGATTTAGGACCATTAAAATATCCGGCAATTCCTTGCAGCAAACCCAACCCCATTGAGCAATAAATGCTGCGGCCTACGCCCAGACAATTAATATTCCTCTTTCTGTTTCTGATCTAAACGTAAGACTTAATTTTATACTCAAGTAGGAATAATGGCGAGACTTTTTTGCCGGACTGCAGTCTGCAGATAAAAATCATTAAAAGCAGTTAATGGAATAATGGAGCCCCAAGTCACTTTGACACAAACCCCATTTGCATGAATCAAGCAGGATTCATCAAACTCTGGAAAAACACCCAAGAGATCTTCCAGCTTCCTCACCACTTCCTCAGTGTAATAATCCAAAGGGATGCCATAAAAGCGAACCCATGCTTTAATGGCAGGGAAGGAAGAGTCTTTAACATTTACCTCATGCTGCCATTCATAAACTGCAAGAAAACTCGAAAGTCTCTCCATTTTGACTCAAAATCAAAGGGCAGAGGAAGGAGGTGGGGTTTCGTAAACGAGATTGTGGCAAATCCCTGTCCCCTTCTTCTCTAGCACTATAGATGATTCTTTTTGTGATCACAATTTGTTATTGAAGTGTTGCATTGTGGTTTGTGTCTGCTAGCTGATCAAAGAAGTGCTTTTAAAATATAGTCTAATTTACCATTTTACTCTTACATATTAGTTTATATTTTCATTTATACATTATAAAACTTAATTTACATCTTAATTTTAATTACATAATTTAATGAAAATTCAGTCTTGTCATGCTAATGTCCACTGATTTCTTATTCTAACTAATATAGGTGTTAATGAAATATCAAAAAGTCAGGATAAAATGGTCTAATATTTTGGCTTTCCTCCATGAAAACTCAATTTAAAAGAGAGCTAAAAGGGGGGCAAGGGCTCCATTCTAGAACTTGTAACTAAATGAGAGAGGGGGAGAATTTTCTATCCCCTCTTCTGCCTTCCTCTCACCTCAAATCGAACAGGCCCTGAAGGCTGATTTTTAATATATAGAGTATACGTACACACATGTATTGATTTACTTTTTTGGTCAAACATGTATTGATTTAATTACTTATTTTGGAGGCAAAAAAAGATTTATTTATGGGTCAAGATGCAAAATTACCTATAAACTCATATCAAAAGTGCATTCACCACCATAACTTTTTTGGATGTGCAAAAGTATCCATAATCTTTTAAAATGAGAGCAAAAATACCATCACCGTTAATCCCTGTTATGTTAACCGTTAGTTTGACTAAAATGCTGACATGGAAGCTGACCTGGTTATAATGGCGTCCTTGGTGGAAGGGAAAGTGGAAGGGAAAGATAAAAATATTAAAAAATAATCCCTTCTTTAATCTATCAGCAAAAACACGCACCTTTCAGTCGCAACCTCTCCTTTTGCTTTTTTCTACAACGGCAAACCAGATCGATGAGAAGGAGTGGCTTTGACGACCTAGCTACGAGAATTACTGAACCCCCTTCGATGCTTGCTTTTGTGTTCTCTTGAATCGAAGGTGTCATTGGTCATTGCAGAAGATGAGGAGTTGCTTCCATGGCTAAATCAACCATGAATGGTGGCTTCCATGGCTGAAATCGAGGGTGTGCTTGCCCCAGAAGATAAATAAGGAAAAGACGAAGAGGATAGAGAGGACGGGTGGGAGGGAGTCGAAGGTGAAGTTCAGTATTAAACCCATATCTCTGACAGTGATTGGTGATGATCTGGGTTTTAACATCAACGATGAAGGAATTCGGCCGCCGTCTATGACAATGATTGGTGTTGAACCCAAAATGGGGCTCAACTTAGGTGGGCATTCAACAATGGGATGGGGGTGTAGCTTCGATTTCAAGGTGGGCTGAGAGGAAGCAATCTCTCCCTCACATGAGTTTGTGTAAATATAGCTTGATTCCTATTTTCTTCCGTTGATGGTTCAGGGTTTAAATTTTTTATTCATTTTGATTTTTGAGTTTGTTGATATTGTAGATGACGTGTTCTTTGAGGATTATGGGTTTTGATTTCTCCTGTAACTAGAACTTGTGTCCTGTGCGTTGCACGGAGAGCTCATCATTCCAAATTTATTTTATCATGATTCTCAAGTATCTGAAGTATCTATTCATTTTTTCAGTCAAATAAATTGATCTGATTTGATTTTAGAAGTTATGTTTTGGAGACATCTTTAAAAAAATGCCAAAAAAAAAAAAGATTGGATAAATCATGGAGAACTTGCATACCCTCTAATTCATAAATCTCAAGGTTTGTTTTATTCAATTTTTTTTTATTTCTTATATGCATTAGTTATATGAACAAATCTCTTCTTTACTTCTTTCATTACCTCACACATTTTGCATTGATAAAGTAACTATGCATTCTTTTTTTTTTAAATTATAAAAGTTGAGCTAGATTTTAAATACTGTGTTTTGGATACATTCATAGAAAAAGATGCCTATCTGCTCAACTTGTAAGTTACCAATTCTTTCATGCAAGTTGTAGCGTCTTATGAGCACTAAAAAAAAAAAAACCGCAGATATCAGAGAATGAGTTACCACACTTGGCAAGCCTTATGTTTTTATTTTTTGGTCTTTCCCTCTCTTATAAGGCCTGAAAGACTTGTTCAAAATATTTTTTCTTTTTTGACCAGCACTTGTTCAAAATAATTGAAACTCATCTTAAACCCATACTTATAGACAGGCGAAGCGAGAATTTTGTTTTGTTTTGTTTTTTTTTTGAATTACAGATTCTTAACATTTAATGCCACGCTTCACGTATCTAGCATGTTAATTGGGGAGATTTTCCAATGACGATATACACTTCCTATTTCTAGAAAGGAAAAAACAAATCATATTGCATAGCTGACAATATAATGAAGTATCAACTCAAGGATACCCAAACCGCATAAGTGAAATAAGGAAATAATTGTACGGCACTGTGGGTAGCAGAGTATTCATCATTTTGGTAAAACAATCTTAATGCCATGCTTAATATCCCATCCTGTTTCCCCACCTCCCAAGCCTAATAAAAGTTATTCAACTACTGAAGCCACCTGTACACATCAGTTGACAAAATAGATATCAATTAGGTAATTGTATTCAGCTTTATTAAAAAACATAGCCAACGCCAGCAAGTCATCCTACATGGGGGCTAAAAGTACAATAGCCTAACACATATTAGGATATAGGAATAACAAAACGTATAGGATACAACTACCCATTGCAGTTTCCATTATAAGGGGAAAAAAACAAAGAAAAGAAAAACAGACACATGTTGCAGGATATAGGCAATCTACATTGACACCCCTCTCAAGGATTAGACAACTCATGACCACGCATTTTCTTACCCATGCTTCACAAAACACAATGGATCTCTAAGTCAAATTAGACACAGACACGTGAAAAATTAATGTATTTGGGGAAAAACGGTTCATACCGGCCATACTTATAACTAAATATATGAATCATACTGGTTAAAAATGACAAATAATGACTAATATCAAAAGAAAGGGAAAAAATGAGGTTAAAAAAAAATTAACATCAAAAGAAAGTAATGGAATAAAGGTTAATTTTATACCTTCAATTAACCAATGATCAATTTGCCTACCTCGCTTCATCATGGAGAATCAACAACAACATCTCCACAATTGTTATTGTAAAATTATCCTTAATTCCATTATTTTCAATAACAGAATATGACAAAAAAATTGTTTACTGCAAAATTTCACATCGGGCTCTTGTTAATTGTTAAAAACAAAAGAACAAATGATTTTTCTCATGAACTGTATATACAATTACTATTGCATCACCATTGTACAAATTCCATTCTAAGCAGAGATCTTGTACAACACAACGTTGAGATAGAAAATCTGTACAGCCTGAAACATGAGGCAATGTACAGCATGTGAAACAAACAATACTGTTATTAAAAAATACGCACCAGCTTACTCTCCCAGGTTTGTCAAAGTGAACTCTCATACTGGACATATACACAATTTTGTGCTGAAACACCACTTGTAAGGCACCTGAACAACAAAAAATAAAATAGAAATATACCTTTTCTCTTTTAGTATCTGCATATTTAACCATACAAAATCGAAACCAAACTTTTTTTAAGTTATAATTTCCTTTTGTAGTGAGCAATATGACAAAATTTTCATTTCTGTAGGGGGAAAAAAAGGGTTCCAATAAATGCCATGCAATCTTAGCCATACTTCACAGTTCACACTACTACACATCACAAAATCTAACTATTGTCTATTATAATGCAACCGGAAAGGATACTACCTTGCTATGTTTCTGTTTAACTGACTGAGAAAAAAGAGGAGGTATTGGTTTAGAGTGAAAATGGGTGAGGGAGATTAAAATCTAGTGGGAAAGGATGGTTCAAGATATTTTGGTTGTCAAAATATCTACTTCAGATCTACTTAGATTGAATCTCCCCGTGTCTACGACTCAAAAGCAAAACCAATGAGAAATACAATCATCATCCACATTAATAACTAATAATAAGTAACAGGACAACATTTTTTTTTTGGCTACGTCTTGCAAAATTGAACCAATGAAACCATTGAAAGTAATATGTATTTGAGGAGAAAAAATATTACTTTCATAATCTTCAATTGTCCTCCTTTGAACCACTGCAACTTAGCCCCCTACTTTGCATTAAATATTTATATGTAGACTCAGGATATGGACAACAATAACCCTATACTTAATGTAAGATTGAAATAAGGCGTAGATGAGGAAATACAGAATGGGGATAGAGGAATACAATGTAAATATACCTCCGCAGTCATCTTGTTAGTCTGCGGTCCTCATCGACTCCTGCAACCATAGAAGTGAAAATAGAGGATATTGTTCTTCGTTCAGATGAAAAATAAAAAAGAAAATACCATTTGGTTGTTAATGTAAAAAACTGAGCATATCACATGAGGATCCATTATTGAATACCTTGCAAGAATCCCTGAATCTATCAACCCCATCTTTGACGTGTGGAGAGACTTTAAAGTCTCTAAAATCAAGGGAATCCCTTCTTCAGCGATGATTGACCGTAGGCTAGTATAAGAGATGGGATGAGATGGAAGACCTTGTTGGTGTATTGAACCGCAATTTGTACAACGACTATGAAGAAGAAGAAGAAAGTGATGATGAAGGAAGGAAAGGAAAGCTAAATGGAGAGCTTGGAAGAAGATTAAATGCCGAGAGACATGAGACGGAAGTGAGAGAAAAGCCTTATGGAGGACAGAGGTTGAAATGTCAAATGGCTACGGTAAGGGAGAAGAGGCAGCAGGGATAGCATTAAATGTCTCAAAATTTTAGGATAGAGAGATATCAGAACGTGGAACACGAGGTTATTTGAATTTTGGATTTTGAAATTTGACATTTACAATATTTAAATTTTAAATATTAATTACTTTTGATTACGAGGATACGGAATAATTGAAAAAAATTCAACAACCTAAAAGAGATATTTTTTCTAGTTTTCATTTTTTAAATATTTTAAAAAGATTAGAAAAAAAAATATCTTATGTATTTTATATTTAAAATAAGGAAAAGAAAGCTACATAATAAAAATTGTACAATATTATAACAAATAATATAAAATTGTGCTAACATTTGGTTTCAAAAAAAGCTTATGAGGATATGGAGTAATTTGAAAAATAATCATAACTAACCTTAAAAAAAATTTTTTGAGTTTTATTTATATAAATGTTTTTAAAAAGTAAGAAAGAAAACATATTTTATTTTTAATCATAATTTTTTCTCTTGTATTTAAAATAAAGAAAAGAAAATTACAAAGACTTGAAACTTATCTATAATTTTTTAATTTTCAAAATTATAAAAGTTAATTTTTTAGTTTTGATTGAGAAGTCTTTTCGAAACCTTTCTGACTGTGTTTTAATAATTTGCACGCAGCCAATCGCCGAAGCCACCAGACACTGCCCGAAAACCTATTTGCAAGCCATATATCATTTATGATGGCTTGTGAACAGTGATTCAGGTGTGGAGCCAATGCTAAGCTATTTTTGAAGATGGCTTGGTGGAAGAGTTTGTATATATATTGATGATGCATGAGCTCTCTGCCTCTCCTTCAAGTGCTCAAGTTCATTTCTTGCTTCACAGCTTCAAATAATGTTTGATTGTTTTGGCTTTTGACGAAGAATGATTTTGATGTTTAATATTTGATTGTTGTTTTTAATGAGATCTAGATGTTGCGTGATTGTCTTGCGTGATTCTTTTCCTTTAGTTTATTTTCTCGGTTGTAACAAACGTTTAGAACGAGAGAGTGAAGGGGATGATGCAGATGTGGATTTTTTTAAATTTTTAACTTTTTCATATCAGCTCCCATATCAAAATTTTAGTCAAACTAATGGTCAACATAACAGAGATTAACAGTAATGATATTTTTGCTCTCATTTTGAAAGATTATAGGTACTTTTGTACCTCCGAAAAAGTTATGGTGGTAGGTGCATTTTTTATATAAGTTTATTCATATTTTTACACCTTCACCCTTTATTTATTTATTTATTTTGGCTTAACATGGATATTTTTTTTATTAGAGGCAATTCTATTCAAACTTCTGTAGAGTAATAAATACGAGTACTTCTTATAATAAAAATTTGAATTTCAATTCGTCATATTATGAGGTATTAGTTTTTTTTTTCTAGGCTCAATTTGGCGTGGTTATTTATTAATTTTTTTATTGATACGATTGTGGAGACTGGAGAGTCAGTCGGATAGTTTCATCTAAATTCGATGTTGAAAAGCCCAACGGATCGTGGGAAGCTTTGAGTGTGCTCATGGGCCATGGGCTAGCTTGGCTCATCGTTTTTGGTAGTATGGATGACTAAGCCCAAAACAACATTACATGATCAGAGGGAGTTGGATCCCAATGTCTCACTTCCCAAGATCTCTCTAAACTCTAGGTTGGCTCCTTTGGGTGCAACGGTTTTGCAAATTCGATTTTGGGCTTAACTGACTTTGCTATGAGTGCCAGATAAAACAAAAAAAAACAAAATGTCCCATTAAAAATTGTGGAGTCTCCTAACACTATCTTTTACGCAAGAGTATTAGAATACTGGGTTGGGCTCAGATGTGTCTCGGAGTATTCAATGGGCCGGTTATAAGCCCAACCTCTCGATAGATAAGGCAAGAAAGTTCACGATTCAGTCATTTATCAAGGGCAGTCACCAACAAAGTTTGACATAGTTGGTAGATCACTAGGTCTTTTAAACATGATGTCTTGGATTTGAACCAAGCTGTGTGCATGGGAAAAAGATTTGTTGGGAGACACAATGCTGAGTTGGAAGACACATGAGCAATTTTTACCCACATAGGATGACTCAATGCCGACTCACAGTGAGTTTTGGATGATAGAGGACAAATTTATAAATGATAAAAAGATTAGGGACAAATTTATAAGTCAAAACTTCAAGAAGTAAAAGATTATTTTTTGCCAAAATTTTCATTGGAGGACTTTTTCTTAGAATAAAAGATGATGCAATATTTCACTCACACAAAAAAAAATGACGCAAGATGCCTGAATTTTTAATTGAAAGCTCCTTTAGATGTGTAATTTTTAAGAAGGATATGAATTTTTAATAAAATATTTTATAACTAATTAAACATACATGATTTCATTGAATTAATAAATAAAAACACACAGATGCTACCACTAGTTCTTAATATAATATCTAAATAATTAATTTGAAGATATTAAAAAAATTAGTTAGGCTGATTATTTATAACAAATTAAATATGTGTTGATTTTTCTAAATTACCACATTTAATCATGTGTATTATAAAATATCTCCTAGCGGAAGCCCCTTACAATGCATAGAATGTTTTGGAGAATCAATTAAAAAATTTGAAAGACAAATTAAATTGAAATCTTACATTTAGATCTAAATCTAATAACTAAGTAACTCTTATATTAACGATCAAGAGGTAGTATATATACTCCTTTGGTCCTATTTATTAGGGTAGAAAAAGAAGATATTTTTTGATTCTATTTATAGGTTATAATTTTATCCTTCATTTATTATTATATTGACTTTATTTACATGAGGTGTAATATATATTGAATCAGGATAAAATTGAAAAGTTGTTAAATTTTAAAGAAGAGTTAATAAAGTTTAAGGTTTTTCTTCGTCTATATGAAACATGTTGGAAGTGATTTATAAATAGGACCATAGGAGTATTTTTTAATAGGCATGTGCCCAAAATTAAGACTGTATTTGGTAGACAGGAGAGCCTTTTTTATTTTCTAATTTAGAGAGGCAAATATTGATAAACAAGCTGTTAGTTGAGATAATAAGCAGTCTCACCTTTATAAGGAGGAGAATATAAGTTTGAATTCCAAAAGTGCACTTGTTATAAGGGTTTTAGTCTTTATGCTTTCGACCTGATAAAAATTAGTCTCAAGTTGAAAATAACATTATAAGTAGGATCATGCTTCTACTGTAGTTTTTCGTGCACGAGAACTTAGAAAAAAACCAAAAAGACACAAATATCCTCACTCATTCATTAGAGTTGTCACTCTCTGTAGAGAAACAAATAAATATAGAGAAACACTAATTATCAAGGGAAAATTACAATCTGAAAATACCTTTTCAGTGTCATTATTGTGAAAAATTTAAAAAAAAAAATCACAGTTTGATGATGATTTAGTGCTTAAATGGCAAATACTGTCATGAGTCATAATGAAGGAAAAATAAAATAATAAAAATTGAACGAAAATTAAAAAAAAACCCCTAGTTGGAGCCTATAAATAGGAGAGTAAGGGTCACACAAAGATTTTCAAAGAGAAAGGAGGCAAGCCAATTTATAAGTGGAGCATCATGTATGGATTTCCCTTCGTATAGTAGTGTTTAGTTTGAATTTCATAATGAACTGATTTTTGGGTGTTCTTTTCTTTGATTTTCGAGAGCGATTTCTTTTTTAAAGTCTATATCGTGTGAAGTTTTTTGAACCTTCGTAGGTATTTAGATTCATTACTAAATCGTACGAGATTATGGGAGTCTCCGTAGGAATACCAATGTGATTGCGCAAGTTTTTTTTTCCAAAATAAAAAGGGAGGAAATAATTTTGGCCCAATGTATATAAATGAACAATAAAATAAAAAAACCTTTTTAAAAAAATTATATATATAATTTCAAAATGTTTTTCAAAGCCGTGTGAGGTTTTTAGAACCTCCACGGACATGAATGATTATTCTCCCATATGAGGTTATGGGAATCTCTGTAGGGAGGATAATCCAAAATTTGTTTTAAAAAATATTGTCTAAATAAAAATACAAAAATTGTTTTCATATATTGAAAAACATCAACCCACAAAAAATATCTTTTTTAATTGAATAAATATTTTCATAAAAACCAAGTGACAAGCATTTCTACCCTCGAACTATGTGGGTTTTGATTCCTCTAAAAGGTATGTAAGCCCTAGGCTTTTATCCTAAGTCAAGTCTAGTTTTATAAACAAACTATTTTTTTCTTTTTCTTTTTTTTAAACTTTTTTCCTTTTTGTAAATAATTTTTTATTTTTATTTCTTTTTTAAGGGTAATTAAAACATAATAATAGGCTATATTATATTTGAGTAATTGTCTTAGAGTAACTATTCTCTTAGATGGGTGTTGTAAGGTGCCTAACACTTTTTCTATGCATAATTGATTCCTGAATCCTACTTTATTTTTGTAGATCGTCTTTTACAAGATATTTCCAAAATTATCCTTTTAAAATCTAGTGGTGACTACTTGCTTTCTTCCCCTTTATGGGAAGGCCAGGATTCGTGCGCAATAGATGTCTACTAATCATCTAAGCAAGCAATTTCAAACAAGTCACGAAATTACGTCATAGCCAAGTGTTTGAGATCACCCCAATAGAAGAACGCATGGATAAGGTTATAAAGACTGATATACGCACAATGGGGTCATTAGTTGATATGACGAAGGACTAGAAGTGTCGACAATTACCCATTCTTAAGGATGTAATAGCTAGGCACGAAGAAGTTAAAGAAGAAGAAAGATGATGGCATGGAGGAAGAAGATACACAGACTCATACATACACATAAAATAATACTAATTATTAATAAATATATCAATAACCCCATAATATCTCAAATAAATTGACCGTCAATAATATTACTCGATGCTTGATTCACTCCAAAATAATATATACCCATACACACTCATAAAACATTATTCTGGTGATATATTTCATTTGATATTCATCCACGCTTTTTGAGCACTTCATTAATGTGGCAAACTAATTATAAAATTTAGAAGCTTCTGCTCATAAATCAAAGTATGTCCTTTAAATATATAACTGATGTGGCCACACTTTTCAAAACGTAAAATGGCACGCATCCACAATCACATCTCCTCCTTTCGCGTTGGTTAGCTTGCAGACTTGGAAGGAGTAGAAATCGCTGCCAACTCGAGTGGAATCGGGAATCTGTAATGAAATCGCCGGTACGTTGACGTTTTTACGAGTTCAACTCATTGCATAATATAGTATTATTTTAAGGTCAAAGAAACCCAATATCAATATCACAACATCCATTTTTAAATCTATGTGTATAGCGTATGACAGGTGATTGTGAAATTATTTATTTATCTAGATTTTATTCTGTTTTTTCCACCCTACTATCTTGATTTTATTCCAGGCACTTTCAATATGATATTTTAAATTTGGGTTTTATTTCAATGAATGCATACCTAACATCATAAATTTTTTTTTGGGTTCAAATATACCAATAGAAATTTAAAAAGTGGACAATAATGACAGTGCCGTTAACGTCTGTTTTTTAAGTAGTGAGACCCACAATTTTTTTAATGAAAGTACTAAAATACCCTCAATTAAAATAAAAAAAAAGTTAAGGGTCAAAATACCTATAAACTTATATCAAAAGTTCACCAAACATCATATAATTTTTAATAAAAATATCAAAATACTCCCAATCTCGAAGGGCTATTGCATTAAGGTGTGTTACAGATCATTAATTATAATAAATTTTTATAAATAAACTAATTTGTGTAAAAAAGTTTAAGCTTGAATTAAATTGCTGTTTAAAGATAAGTTGTTTATGTCTCCAATCTTTTTTCTTTTTTTTATGAGACATTATAAGTAGCTTTTAAAAATAAGTTATTTGTACCAATGGCATATTGAGTTGTGTGTTTATCTTCCAATTTATATTATCAAATTTAATAGTTAATCTGAAATTTTTTTTACATTTATATTCGATTCTTTAGGAAAATTCACAGTCACTTTTAACAGTGGGATCCACTATTTTTAATGAAAGTATCAAAATACTCCCAATAAAAAGAAGAAGAAAAATCACTTTCACCCTCTAACCTGTCAATGGTCTTCTTAACTCATCTCTCTTCCAAGAAAAAAGCCCCCCTCTTACAATATGGATTCATATTCTTTATTTCAATCAAACTTTAAAGCAGTATAATTTTCTTCTAGAATTAATTAAATTGTTTAAATTGAATTACAATATGAAAGTATCAAATGAATACTAATCAATGGATTGAAGTAAAAATATTTATTTTGTTAAATTTATTTAAGAATTCTTTAGAATTAAAACACTCGAGGATAAGTAATTGTAACATCCCAAAATTTTAAAGCTCTGAAAAATAGGCTATTGAAAATCATGAGGTTCAAAGGAATTATTTTAATGAATAAAATCTCAGATTATTTTATCATTTAAAAAGTTTATTTCGGGCAAAATTTTAAAGAGATTAAGGAGGAAAATATTTATTAAAATTATTTAATGTCTAAGAAAATTTGGCCAACATTGCAGCATATTTTTTTGAGGATTTATAAAGTTTATGAAGAACCTCAATTCTCCAAATATGGCTTAAATGATTTTAAAGCTAATTTCTGTAGATAAGGACCTATTTTTCTAGAAATTCAAGGAAAAATAGTTAGAGGTTTATAGTTGTGGTGAAAATTTTAGGATAAAAATTTTATGACATAAAGAAGTTATTTGAGACATAAAATCCTCGAAATAGGTTAAGGATTAATTTCTGAAATTAATGATTATTTTTCTAAGAGATTCAAGAAAAATAGCTAGGAGACTATTTTTAACCTGAAATTTTTATGGACATTATTTTATGTGTCAAAAGAAAAACCCATATAAAACATGGTGGAATAATTTCTGGGTTCATTCTCTAATTTTAGAAAAATAAAGAAAGGATCAAAGTGAAGACAAGGTTTATTGTGAGCGGCAAAATGGTCAAGACAATGACGCACGCCCACATCTCACGTGTTACCCTCTCCATTTAATCATCAATGACTCACTCCTTTCTCATCTTATCAGAGAAAAGAGAGGGGGAGACCGAGAGCAACAAGGAGACGGAGGCGGGTGATCGGTGGCCTGATTCTTGCATGCAAACAGAGTTTCAGACTCAGGTGAGCCTTTTGAGTCTCATTTCGTCTTCATTTTTCTGGTTTAGTGCTGTTGTTGGCTATGATTGTAGAGAGACAGTGATGGAGTAGTGAGATAAAGTGAAGAAAAGGAGAGAAGGATCGGTGAATTCATGTTCTATGGCAAGATTGAAGTATGTCGAAGTAGTATTGTGCTTCCATGTTGCTGTTGTCTCTATTTTATGATTATGCGAACAGAGGACGATGTTTCTGGTTGCAAGGCGTCGAATATGCGGTGTTAGGTGAGAGGAAACATGCAATACATGAATACGGAGATGCATGTTGAGTTACTTCTTTGTTTTCTAGTTGTTTGAATCTGGTTCACTTGTTTTGGAAATCAGATTTCTTATTTGCTTCTCAGTGCTGACAAATGTCTGAGCAGGAAGAGGAGCAGTATATCTATGTACATATTGTCGCCTAGATGTGTTAAACGCGTGATGGTGATTCTGGGATTTACATGAAAAGGGAGAATTGAAGCTCACACACACACTGTCGCCACGGCTGATTTGAATTAATTCTTGGAGTTAACAAGAGGTAACATGTGTGTACATATATACGTACGCTTCGGTTGCATTGTACTAAATCCAGAAAATTTTTCCTAGCTGCCCGAAACATTAATGGAGAATAGAGGAGGTTGGTATGGGCCCTGGATTAAGCTTGTATAGGATTTTGGGGCTGTGTTAGAATATATATGTATGTGTGCGTGATATTATGATTTGATGGGCTGAAATTTGAAGCTAAGTACCAATGTGAAGCATACTGTCGGATGTTTTTAAGTGTTAAAAATTATTTTTGATAGTACAACTAAGTGTAGACACTTTAGAATGATAATTTACACATTGTTCTTGATCTGGAAATTTTATGGAATTAAGAAAAAGGGATAGGTACTGTTTCAATTGTAAGGAAATTAAGGAGAATAATGAGATGCTCAAATAACATAAGATAGATAAATATAAGTGTATATTTTAGCTGTTGCTATAAAGAGTGGGTCTTCTTCTAGATGAGCAAAAGTGGGTCCAAGGATTCAAAGATGATGGCTTAAATGTGCTTGAGCTGAGAACTAATTTGATGCTGCTATTTTATGTTTCTTGAATGTTCATAGAAAGGTTGTTTGAATAGATTAGATGTTTAAATGACATAGTAGTTTATGTATAAGAATTAAAAGGATGCTATGAGGTATCAATAACTCCATAATATCTCAAATAATTTGACCCACAATAATATTACGCGATGCTTAATTCACTCCAAAATAATATATGCCCATACACACTCATAAATCATTATTCTGGTGATATATTTCATTTGATATTCATCTACGTTTTTTTGAGTACTTCATTAATGTGTCAAACTAATTATAAAATTTTGAAACTTTTGCTCATAAATCAAAATATATCCTTCAAATATATAACTGATGCGGCAACACTTTTCAAAACGTCAAATGGCACACATCCACAATAGCCAGTGCATCGACCTTTTTTTTGAGTTCAACTCAGTGCATAATGTAGTACTGCCTCCGGTCCTTAATATATTATGATATAGATATGAAGTTACATATACTCGTAATTTGATGGATAAATTTTAGATTATGATATTATTGACTTGTTATAACACACATTATCACTTGTCGGTCCAAACACTCTTACATGTCAATCCTTGCTCTTTAAATTGTCATTTCTGTATTGCAAAAAGTATGATAAAAAGCTATATTTTCCTATGTAATATGATATCAAGTTATACAATTATGATATAGAGTTGCATATGTTCATATAATCCATTTTGCATACAAATTGATGTACTCCTCTCTAGAACTATCAGTTGTCATTTCAGATACTCTTAGTTGTGAATTTATGCATTTTAACTTGTCATCTTTGAGCTGCTAAAAGTATGATATAAATTCATATTTTCTTATATAATAACGTCCAGTTATATCTATTCATATAATCTCTTTTATACATAATCTGGTGGATAAATTTTAGTTTCTAATATAAATGACTTGTCATCCTAAGCACTATCATTTGTTATTGCAAGCATTATTTTTACTAGTCAATGCTTGCATCTTAGATTGTGACTATCAGAATTTTTAGTGACAAAATTTTCATCACTAATTCTGTCATTGAAAAAAATAAGATGGAGTAAGTTTGCCCACTAGCATATATAGAAGTAATGCCGTATCTTGATACAAAACCTTAAAATATTAATTTTATAATCTTTAAAATTTGAGTTGCCACAATTCACTGCCAACATGCAACATTCTTTGATCGAATTGTTTATGCGCTAAGCTCCATTTTTAATCAGCCTCTTTTGGAATTAACAAATTGACTGCATATATAGAAGCTGTCCAACAAATATAAACTAGAACAACAAATCCACTTTTCGTGTGAGATACTTACTATGTTTCTTTTTGTTTTTTTTATGTCCCCTCAAAATAAAGGTAAAAAGTCTTCCAGAATGAAAATAAGAAGTGTCTGCTGTAATAGTGTGTAAAAAAAAAAAAAAAACACATGATCTTTGTCTCCCATGCAATACAACATTTGTAGAAATAGGAGATTTGGTTTCAACATTAATTTGACACCCCATGGCTTCACGGCAATACTAGCAGGTTGGCTTATTTTAAGTATTCTACATGTACAAGATAAATGTATAGAGGGAAAGAAACTTTGCGTTGGCCAAAAAAAGGTAGATGCTTTGCATTGAAATTCATGATCTTCAACTTTCTTTAATTAGTTTTAGGGTTAATAAACTTTGGTCCTTTAAATTTATCTTCATTTTGTTTTGGTCCTTCAAATTTCAAATCATGGGTTTTGGTCCCTCAAATTTCTTTTCATTTAAAACATTAGTTCCTATAATCCAATAAAAACTTAGACTATTTTGTCTCTTGAGGGACCAAAACCTATGGTTTAGAATTTGAGGAACCAAAATCAAAATAAGCGCAAACTTGGGGAACCAAAAATTATATTAACCCTTAGTTTTAATTAAGGATAGACGAAATAACACATAAGAGGTCAGGGGGAAAAAAAAAACATTCAGTACATATTGCGGTGCCAGCTTTGTCATGACAATTTCAATTTTCATCCAAGGGGCGAATCAATCAGCTATCAATTATTTGGTTATAAAATGATTTAATACATAATTTATTTAATTTTATTCCAAAATTAGCATTTCATCGTGTTATTTATTTATTTATTATTCACTTGAAATCTAAGGTCAAACTTAGAGGAAAAAAAATTAGGTACGTAAAGATGATTAAAAGCATCCGAAAGGTATTTAGTCCTATGGCCTATTGAGGATTACATGCGTACGAAAGCAATTAAGGTTACAATTAACCTAGGGAAAATTTCACTAAGTTCCCAAGAAATAAAGAAGACAGCAAAAAGGTCTCATAATTAGTAAGTCCCAAACAGTGCTAAACGTAAGAGATTGTAATTTAATAAAAATGTAAAAAGACCTCATTACCCTTGCTAATACCCTTACTCGCTAATACATGTCGCAACAGTTGTTAATATAGTTAGTTTAATTGTTAATAGCAAGTATGTGATACACATTGATGTTATTAGGTATTAATATATGCCATGATTAATACTTGCACCTTGACTTGTCATTTTTATGATGCTAAAAGTCCTGTTAATGGAGGTACTTTCCTTTGTCATTACAAACACCCTGGGTTGATTTTTGAAATTTCATTATATTAATTTGATTTGTAGAGTTTCATTTGAAAATTTAATGCAATATATATTCTTTAAGTTATATATGATAATTTAAAAAAGGTTGTATTTTGCATAAGTTAATTATTTAAAAACAATATGAATTGTCATTTGATTTAAGGATAAAAAGATATCTATGAAAATATATCAAAAGTTCACAAAATACCTTGAACTTTCTTTGGGGTCAAATATACCAATCAAAGTTTTAAAAAAATGGCAATAATGCCAACGTTTGTTTTTCAAGTAGTGGAACCCACTCTTTTCAATGAAAATATCAAAATACCTTCAATTAAAAAAAAAAGTTAAGGGTCAAAAATACCGATGACGTTATACCAAAAGTATACCAAACACTATATAATTTTTAATAAAAGTACAAAGTACCCTCAATCTTGAAGGGCTATTGCATTAGAGCATGGTAGAGATTATTAATTATAATAAATTGTTATAATTAAAATAACTTATGCAAAAAAGTTTAAGCTTGAATTAAATTTCTGTTTAAAGATAAGTTATTTATATTCCTAATCTTTTCTTTTAATAGACGTTATAAGTATCTTTTAAAAATAAGTTATTTGTACCAATAGCGTATTAAGTTGTGTGCTTATCCTCCAGCCTATATTATGAAATTTAATAGTTTACTTGAATTCTTTTATGTTTATATTCAATTTTTTGAGAAAATTTAAAGTCACTTTTGTTAGTGGGATCCACTATTTTTAATGAAAGTATTAAAATACCTAGCCTTATCCCACTAGGTGGGGCCGGTTACATGAATCACACGACGCCATCATGCTCTGTCAACAACCCAGTCCTTAGATATGTTGTTGACTAAGAGGTCTCGTTCAATGATCTCATTAAGCGTTCTTCTCGGTTTTCCTCTGCCCCTTTTTATGGGACTCCATCTTGTCTAATCCACCCTCCTCACTGGTGCCTCCAATGGCCTTCTCTGAACATGTCCAAACCATCTTAAGTGATTTTCAATCATTTTCTCTTGGATAGGTGCCACACTAACTCTTGTCCTGATATTTTCATTTCGAATCTTATCTTTTCTTGTATGACCACACATCCATCTCAACATCCTCATTTCTGCTACCCCGACTTTGTGTTCTTGTTTTCCTTTTATTGCCCAACATTCACTACCGTACAACATAGCTAGTCTTATAGCCGTCCGATAAAATTTTCCTTTAAGTTTCTCAGGTACCTTCTTATCACAAATAACTCCGGTAGCTTTCCTCTATTTTAAACAACCAGCTTGTATTCTATGAGAAACGTCTCAATCAATTTCCCCATCCTCCTGTATAATGGATCCTAGGTATTTAAACTTTGATACTTGAGGAATGATTTGCTCCCCCATCTTCACCTCCAAATCCCTATTGCCTTGCCTCCCTCCAAAATCACAATGCATATATTCTGTTTTGTTCCTGCTTAAGCGGAAACCTTTCGACTCCAAAGTCCTTCTCCATAATTCCAATATAGTGTTAATCTCTTCTTTTGATTCCGCAATGAGAACTATATCATCCGTGAAAAGTATGGACTTAGGGATTCTTTCTTGAATAGGTTCAGTTAGAACATCCAGAACAATGTTGAACAAGTACGGACTCAAAGAAGATCCCTGATGTAGGCCAATCTTAATAGGAAAGTCCTTTGTCTCACCTCCAGGTGTCCTTACATTGGTAGTTACCCCCTCATACATATCTTGTATGACTTTGATATAAGCAACCCGTACACCTTTCTTTTCCAAAGCCTTCCACATTACTTCTCTTGGCACACGATCATAAGCCTTTTCCAGGTCAATAAAAACCATATGTAAATCCTTGCTTTTACTCCTATATCTTTCCATTAACCCTCTTAGTAAATAGGTTGCTTCTGATGTGGATCTCCCTGGCATAAATCCAAATTGGTTTTCCGAAATAGAAGTCTCTAGCCTCAACCTATATTCCATCACTTTTTCCCACAACTTCATTGTATGACTCATAAGTTTTATCCCTCTGTAGCTTGCACAGTTTTGAATGTTTCCTTTATTCTTGTAAATAGGAACTAAAATGCTTCTCCTCCAATCATTCGGCATATTTTTAGAGTGTAAAATTTCATTAAAAAGCTTGGTTAGTCACACCTTACCCTCATCGCCCAAACATTTCCAAACTTCAATAGGGATACCATCAAGCCCGACGGCTTTTCCATTGTCCATTTTCTTGAGAGCTGCCTTAACCTCTCCAATACGGATCTTGCAGTAGAAAGCCAAATTCTGATCATCTTTGTTAATTAGCAAGTCCTGTAAGTCCTGAGTCGCATAATTGCTTTCCTCATTAAACAACTTGTAAAAGTAAGCCTCCCATCTGTCCTTAATATCATCATCAGTAATAACACTTTACCATCTTCATCCTTTATACACTTTACTTGGTCCAGATCTCTCTTTTTCCTCTCTCTTTGCTTCGCAATCTTGTAAATATTTCTTTCTCCCGTCTTTGTTCCTAACTCCTAATAAAACCCCTCATAAGCTTTAGTACGTGCTTCTCTCATTGCTCTCTTCATCTCTTTTTTAGCCAACTGATACTTTTCCCGATTTTCTACACTATTGCACAAGTGTATGGCCTTAAAACAATCTCTTTTCTATTTGACTTTCTCTTGCACATTCTTATCCCGCCACCAAGTCTCCTTGTCTCTCTGACCAGGACCTTTAGATTCTCCCAAAATTGCTTTAGCTACTAAACGAACCCTTGTAGCTATCTCTTTCCACATTATGTTTGCATTTCCCTGTGACTTCCAAATCCCTTCCTCCAAAAGGGTCCTTTTAAATAACTCCCGCTTCTCACCCTTTAACTGCCACCACTTAACCCTGGGTTTTACCACTTGATGGTACTTTTTCTTGGTACTCTTAAAACGTACATCAAGGATAAGTACTCTATATTGGGCAGTCACCCCATCTCCTGGAATCACTTTGCAATTAGTACACAGTCTTCTGTCCGGATTCTTAACCCAAAAGAAATCAATCTGTGATTTTGAGGCACCACTTTTGTACGTGATTAAATGCTCCTCTCGCTTCTTAAAACAAGTGTTGACAATCTTAAGATTGTATGCAAGAGAAAAGTTGAGGATAGATTGTCCTCCACTATTAAGCTCTCCAGAACCAAAACCACTATGGGCCCCGCTGAATTGTCCTGCTTCCTTACCGACATGTCTATTAAGGTCCCCACCAATAAAATTTTTTTCTTCGAGTGGTATGCTTTGAACCAACCCCTCCATATCTTCCCAGAACTTATCTTTAAGGTGTGCCTCTGCCCCAACCTGAGGTGCATATGCACTAATGATATTGATAGTATCCTTTCCAACAATTACTCTTAACAATGTTATTCTGTCATCAAACCTTTTAACCTCTACCACATTTTTTTTTCCATGTTCCATCAACGATGATACCAACCCCATTCCTTGCACTCACCTTTCCTGTGTACCAAAGTTTATACTCTCCAAGTTCCTTGGCAGCTTCTCCAGTCCATTTGGTTTCTTGGAGGCACAAGATATTAATCTTTCTGTCCCTCATAACTCTTGCTACTTCCATAGATTTCTCATTCAACGTCCCAATATTCCAAGTGTCAAATCTAATTTTAGTCTCATGAACTAACTTCTTTAGCCATCTTCGTCTAAGAGAGACAGAGTGCGGTAGCCCTCGCTCATTAAACACTACATCTGGGCGACGATGCAGCGGCTCTAGCTCATTTCTCACTGTACTCGAGCCGTACAGCGCGTCACTTCTGGGGAACGACCTAGCATTAGCATAATTACTTTGTTGATCTATGTTCATGAGATTCGACGGGTTTTTACGTTGGCTGTCGAGGGCTTAACACAACTCTCCTCCTTTATCCAGGCTTAGGACCAGCTATACAATATAGGCGGAGTTTATTAAAATGCCCAGTAAAAAGAAAAAAAAAGAAACTACCATCTCCCTCTAACCTGTTGATGGTCTTCTTAACTCATCTCTCTTCGAAGAAAAAAGCCGGCCTTCTTATAATATTGATTCATATTCTTTATCATACTAACTTTAGAGCATCCTTGTATAATTTTCATCTTGAATTAATTAATTTTTTTAAATTGAATTAAAAATATGAGAGTATCAAATGAATACTAATCAAAAGATTAAAATATTAACATTAATTTTATTAACTTTATTTAACAATTCTCCGTAATTAAAACACTCCAAGATAAGTAATAGTGATGTTAAAATGTAAAACATGATAAGTTACAAAAAAAAACATTTAATTATTACGTATAATATTTATGCTACTAAAATATTTTTAATCATAACAATTAATACGCTATAACAATTGGTTGGTTTTTATAAAAAAAAAAAAAAAAAGAAGCAATTTTTTGAAGAAGAAAAAATTTATTAAAAACATAAATAATCTTTTATAATTATAAAGATTGGGTTATACAAATTTATTATAATTAATAATCTCTAATACACTATAATGCAATAGCCCTTTAAGATTGGAGTATTTTGGTAGTTTCATTAAAAAATTAGATAGTGCTGGGTAAACTTTTGGTATAAATTCATGGGTATTTTTTACCTTAACTTTTTTTGTTTTAATTGGGGTGTTTTGGTACTTTCATTAAAAATTGTGGGTCCCACTACTAAAAAAGGGACATTAATGGCGCTAGCATTATTAACTTCTTTTTAAACTTTGATTAGTAATTTTGAACTGAAAAAATTCATAGTGTTAGATGAACTTTTGATATATTTTTTTACTGTTAACTTTTGTCATATTAGTATAAAGTGAGTAGTTATTTCTAACTCACTAATTAATATTGAAATCATAAACTTTTTGTCATATTGGTATAAAGTGAGTAGTTATTTCTGACTCACTTATTAATATTGAAATCATAACTTGTCAATACAGACACTTCCACTTATCAGTTCCTTACTGTTAAAAATATGACATAAAATTATAATGTAATTATTTCAAGTTACATATGCTTATATAATATATTTTGCTCATAAATATGTTACGTAATGCCAATTTTTAGTCCGGCAAATTAAAGTAATACAAATTTTCAAACCTGTCCCAAGCGAGTACACAAGGATTTAGGAAAGATACATATATATTTTCATTCCTTTGAAGTTGCATTTTAACACATCTGATTATAACATGGAAAACCAATATAATCACAAAATGGATTATATATAATCACATATATATTAACCTCTTATATTTTGGATCAATTTTTTTTTAAACTAACTTCTTAAGGGAGTATCTCCTATTTACAAATATATATCAATCTATTACTTTTACGCTAAGATTTTTTGTTTTTGCCAAAAACTAAGAGTTGATTATGTAGATGTCGATTATTTATTTAATGCTGTAAATATACACTTAAATCAAATATAGTGTAATTTAAAAATAATAAGAAGGCATAACAAATTTAAAAATAATGAAGACGAAAATGTCAATTTTTGAAAATTATAATAGAGACTTAATCTATAATAAATAAAACAAGAAAAAAAATTTCAAATGAAATTTCATTAGTTCAAGTGTTTTAAGTTTAACACCTTTTGATATATTTAAAAACCACCTATTTCCTTTAATTAATAGCCAGAAGAAAGGTTGTTAGACACACGAATTTATATAAACTCATAACATAGACTGATGAGGGTTTACTTTTATGGTATGAAAGTATTAAATATATAACATTTATGCAATTTCATCTATTATAATTTAAAAATATTATCTACATTCTATAATATTTAGTACTTAATTTAATAGACAATAGAAAATAAAATAAAAGTATATTTATAAATAATGGGATGCGAATCTTCGCAAAGAGAAAATCTTTATTGCACAAACCAACTTCCACATTTTCGAAGGCAGTAATATTTTATGCTCTCCACCAAGTAAATTACTCATGTAAGAACATAGAAATAAACTGATTTTAAATATTTATAAAAAAAGAAAAGAAAAGAAAGAGGCTATCTTTTTTCCCCTCACCTGGAATAGTCTTGAAAAACCTGTGGCAAGTTTTAAGATATAACTTATATTTTGATGACAAAATGTGAATAATATTAGGATAAAAATAGTATACCAAATTGACTTTCCCACCTCGTGTCATCCGTAAACAAAAGCAGTTGTATTTATAAACATGACAGTAACTCTGTAATTCTCGGTGGACACTTATAAGAACAGAAAGTAAAACCCAAATTTAAAATATCACTTTTATAATGCCTAGAATACATCACGATAGTTGGTGTAAACTCAGAGTATCTTCAAACCACGTTGAATTTAAGAATGATCTCTGGCAAGCTGAAAGTGTTAAGTTTAAAGCTTTTCTAATAAGTGCGCATCTTGGGGTTCAAAGTTGCATTCTTCTCTTTACGAGACCGCTTATTATTTTATCCAATAATTTGTTAGTAAATCTACCTTTATTATGATAAGATTTTGAATGTGAAATACATATACATATATATATATATATATATTTTTCCGTGTTGCACCTCTCTATCAAGTATACATGTTATAGTAACGCAGTTTTTCATTTTGTAAAATAAAGACAAATCTAAGGTATTCGAACATTCAAAAAATCTTAACCGTACATTTTATTACCAAAAAAAAATCCATATCATATACGTGCAAAACTTGTTCAATTATATCACCTTGTTAGGCAAATTACATTAAAGATGTAGGAAAAAAAAGAGCATGCATTAAACATTAACGTCACTACTGTAATAATTTCAAAAGTCAACTCATTTAAGCTTTGCATTTAAGAAAATCCCAATTATTTTATTAAAAAAAACATAAAAGAGTGATCCTATCCTATAAAAGCTCGTGTTATGCCATTTATAAAAGTAAAACCACTTACTATTTTAACTGATAGATTGTTAGTAAACTTACTTTTATTATGATAAGATTTTGAATGTCTAATAATTTTTTTCCTGTGCTGCACCTCTATATCAGGCATAAATGTTATATTTACACGGTTTTGCATTTTGTAAAATAAAGACAAATCTATGGTATTGGAACATTCAAATATACCTTTGATTACCCAAAAAAAATATCCACATATCAAGTGCAAAACTTATTCAATTATATCACCTTGTTAGGCAAGTTATACCAGAGATGCGGGAAAAAAACGAACATGCATTAAACATATAAGTCACTGCTACAATAATTTCAGAATCCAACTCAGCTTTACATTTAAAAAAAAAAAAAAGACCATAAAAGAGGGTTGCTCTCTCCTATAAAAGCCCTATCATATCTCACAAAACTCCTCACCGATCAAAAGCCAAGTATCACAAAAATCCAAGTGACAGAAACGAGAAGAATGGCTTCCAAGTCGGCCCTTGTCCTCTGTGTCATCAACCTCCTCTTCTTCACGATGGTAACCTCCACCTATGCGCAATCACCATCAACTCCATCCCCAGGAAATCAGCCAAGTTGCCCTATCGACGCCCTTAAGTTAGGCGTCTGCGCCAGGGTGTTGGATCTCGTCACCGCCACCGTCGGCAGGAGGGATTGTTGTCCCCTCATTGGGGGCCTCGTCGACGTCGACGCTGCCGCCTGCCTCTGCACGGCCATTAGAGCCAATGTCTTGGGTATCAACCTTAACGTTCCCCTCTCCTTGAGCGTGATTCTCAACAACTGTGGCCGAAACGTCCCCAGTGGCTTTCAGTGTCCTTAATTCAACAGATATATATATATATATATATATATATATATATGTATCATCACTATCTCCACTGCACTATGATCATCAAGTTCCATAGTTCTTGATGACAAATAAATCATATCAATAAAAAGTTTATATTGATCTATGATTACCCTTTCTATGAATAAATATTTTTTTTTACCATTTTTAATTACTAAAGGTATTAATGATTACACCAAAGAAGTTGCTTTTTGAATGGTAATTAAATTAACCAGCAGAGCCCACGAAATTAAACATACAATAAAGGACCAATGTTCTAATTTACGCATAACTGTTATTGAATGAGCAAAGGAGTTTCTCTTTACTGGTAAATAATTATCAATTATTAATATTAATACTGAAATATAAAATGTGCAAGAAGAAGTGCCAAATACCAATAGGGTTTCTCCAGGTCTTTCGATCGCCAATATTTTTTAATCAAGCAAAATTTTCATCGATTCTATTTTTCTGCTGTAACCTCCCCTATGCGCAATCATCATCACAACCACCATCTTCTCCTTCCATAGGAAATCAGCCAAGTTGCCCTATGAATGCCCTTAAGTTAGGTGTCTGTGCCGATGCGTAGGGTCTCGTCGCCAGCAGTCGAAGACCCATTGCTGTTCCCTCATTGGGGGCCTCGTCGACCTCGATGCCGCCATCTGCCTCTGCACGGCCATTAGAGCCAACGTCTTGGGTATCAACCTTAATATGCACAAAAGTTTCTGAACATGAAGTGCTAAAAAAAACGTAGATGAATATCAAACGAAATTTATCACCAGAATAATGAATAAAATAAAAGTATATTTATAAATAATGTTACGAAAGATATGAATCTTTTCAAAAAAAAAAAAAATCTTATTGCGCAAACCAATTTCCACATTTTCGAAGGTAGTAATATTTTGTGCTCTCCTCAAAGTTCAAGACTTCAAGTAAATTACTAATGTAAGAATACAGAAATAAACTGATTTTAAATATTTAAAAAAATAAAAAAAGAAATAGGCTCTCTTTTTTTGCTTCCCCTGGAATCGTCTTGAAAAGCATGCGGCAAGTTTTAAGATATAACTTATATTTTGATAACAAAATGTGATTAATATTAGGATAAAAATAGTATACCAACTTGGCCTTCTGACCTAGTGTCATCAGTTAACAAAAACAGTTGTATTTATAAACATGAAAGTAAGCCTGTAATCCTGAGTAGACACTTAAAAGAATAGGAAGTTAAACCCAAATTTAAAATACCATGTTTCTAATGGCTAGAATAAATCACGATAGTTGGTTCAAGCTCAAAGTATTCACAAACTACTTTGAATTTAAGACCAATCTCTGTTAAGCTAAAAATGTTAAGTTTAAAGCTTTTCTAATAAGTACGCATCTTGGGATTCAAAGTTTCGTTCTCCCTTTTATGAGACTGCTTATCATTTTAACCAACAATTTGTTAGTAAATCTACATTTATTATGATAAGATTTTGAATGTGAAATACACACACACACATTTCCGCGTTGCACCTCTCTATCAAGTATAAATGTTATAGTACCACAGTTTTGCATTTTGTAAAATAAAATCTAAGGTATTAGAACATTCAAATAATCTTAACCGTACATTTTATTACCAAAAAATATCCACATAATATACGGGCAAAACTTTTTCAATTGTATCACGTTGTTAGGCAAATTACATTAAAGATGTAGGAAAAAAAGAGCATGCATTAAACATTACCGTTACTTACTATAATAATTTCAGAAGTCAACTCATTTAAGCTTTGCATTTAAGAAAATCCCAATTATTTGATTAAAAAAAAAACATAAAAGAGTGATGCTCTCCTATAAAAGCTCGTGTTATGCTTTTTATAAGAGTAAGACCACTTACCATCTTAACCGATAAATTGTTAGTAAACTTACTTTTATTATGATAAGATTTTGAATGTGTAAGATCACTTACTATCGCGGAATTCTTATTGCAAATTACTAAATTTGAATTATTTATTCACTCATAAAATTTAGAAAGATTGACAACTCAAATTTGACTATTTAACTGGGTACTGAAGTGTTTATTAACACTCTCCCTTTATTTTTACGTAACTAATGATTAATGTGATATTGTTGACTCCTTAATTACTTATTTGGTTCAGTTTTATCTTTATTGTCATATTTGGCTTTCTTCTTTCTTTCTTTGTTTTTTTTTTAAATTCAACTCAACTTAATATGTCCGTGGGTAATTAGAATTAGAAGAATTTCGTTTTCTTTTAAATAGTGAGATGGAGTTGCTTTTTTTTTTTTTTTTGGGTCATAGCTCACAATCATGTGATTTAATGTTTTGTCATAGCTCACAATAATCATGCCCTTTATGTACACTTAAAGCTCACACCCTCCTACTAAAAAAATGTTTGGTGTTATTTGAACTATAACGCCCGAGTTAGTTTTTAAATTTTGGTGCTTCTGTATTTTTTTTCCAAGAAGATATTATCTCAATTTGGATGGTGATTTTTAAAAATAGGAGGAAAAAGAGCACATTCTATGCTCACTAAAAATATGAGCATGAAGTGCTCATTTTAATCCAGATAATTCACATTGATGTCAATTGGTACAAATTCAGTTTGATCACATGGTGCTGATGACTATAAGTAGTAAATATGAAAAATAGTGCCAAATTAGAAAGGAGAACTTGACGACTTAATTAAATAAAGGTGCCAAAGATATTCCTATGCCTTATTCTGGGCTTATCAGAAGTACTCTTAATTATTGAAAGAATGCTCAGTCAGAGAGGGCCGGTTATTATCTGCCATGTTCAATTTTTTTTTTCAAGTTGTATTCTGGTTCTTGTTTCTTCTACCTAGGATAATTGATGTGTAACTACAAATATAATAATTTAATTACTACTAGTTTAATCGCGATTCCCACATTGACTCACTAAATAATTCATAAACCAATGTCTCATCCAAGTCGGATAATTTCGTTAAAAAGTAATTGGACGCATTAGAAAGGCCGGCCTATTACAAAGAACCCATTTGAGCAAAGCCCAAAGAGATCAAGGGAAAAAGGCGGCCTCATAGGAAAATAAAAACAGACACTGAAAACAAAAATGAACACCAACTAGCCCATCTATGGCAATAGAAACTGAGTCTAGCAGAATAGGCTAGTCTCTCATAATATAGGGAACCAAGGTTCAAATTCTTGCTGAAAAAATATCCACATTTAGTACTCGACAGTGCTTCGAATAGGATTACTTTTAATAAGAAGATACTTATACTTTAGTAAAAGAGAAAAGAAAAGAAAAAAAAAACAACTGAAAACAAAAGCAAACACGAAATAGCCCATCTATGGCAAAAAAAAAAAAAAAAAGAATTGGCCCATCTTCGACGGCCATCCAACAACAGACACAAAATAGAGCAAGCAACCAACAGGGATTGGATCTAGTAGAAAGGACTAGTAGCTCACAATATGAAAAATCAAGGTTTGAATTCATGTTGGGAAAAGTACCCACATTTAGTGTCCAACAATATTTCGAATAAGATTGTCCCTGATAAAAGGATAAACATAGTAAAAAAACAAAAACAGAGACAAGCACAATGTTAAGCGTGGCGAAACCAACTTGAGCTTGAATTGAGAAGTTGATTTAATCCTGGCTCCTGAAAACTGAAACGGAAACAACTTCTCCGAAAGGGCTCTCATGAGCTTGAACAAAGTCCTTGCCAAGGGACGGAGGCTGCAGCCAACACCGCAGAGAAATGCCAAGAAGCCAGAGAGGAAGGAAAGAGTGTCTGCCTCCACAAGAAATGATTCAGGACCATTAAAATATCTGGTAATTCCTTGCAGCAAACCCAACCCCATTGAGCAATAAATGCTTTTGTGGCCTACGCCCAGACAATTAATATTCCTCTTTCTGTTTCTGATATAAACGTAAGACTTAATTTTATACTCAAGTAGGAATAATGGCGAGACTTTTTGGCCGGACTGCAGTCTGCAGATAAAAATCATTAAAAGCAGTTAATGGAATAATGGAGCCCCAAGTCACTTTGACACAAACCCCATTTGCATGAATCAAGCAGGATTCATCAAACTCTGGAAAAACACCCAAGAGATCTTCCAGCTTCCTCACCACTTCCTCAGTGTAATAATCCAAAGGGATGCCATAAAAGCGAACCCATGCTTTAATGGCAGGGAAGGAAGAGTCTTTAACAATTACCTCATGCTGCCATTCATAAACTGCAAGAAAACTCGAAAGTCTCTCCATTTTGACTCAAAATCAAAGGGCAGAGGAAGGAGGTGGGGTTTCGTAAACGAGATTGTGGCAAATCCCTGTCCCCTTCTTCTCTAGCACTATAGATGATTCTTTTTGTGATCAGCAATTTGTTATTGAAGTGTTACATTGTGGTTTGTGTCTGCTAGCTGATCAAAGAAGTGCTTTTAAAATATAGTCTAATTTACCATTTTATGCTTACATATTAGTTTATATTTTTATTTATACATTATATAACTTAATTTACATCTTAATTCTAATTACATAATTTAATGAAAATTCAGTCTTGTCATGCTAATGTCCACTGATTTCTTATTCTAACTAATATAGGTGTTAATGAAATATCAAAAAGTCAGGATAAAATGGTCTAATATTTTGGCTTTCCTCCATGAAAACTCAATTTAAAAGAGAGCTAAAGGGGGGGCAAGGGCTCCATTCTAAAATTTGTAACTAAATGAGAGAGGGGGAGAATTTTCTATCCCCTCTTCTACCTTCCTCTCACTTCAAACCGAACAGGCCCTGAAAGCTGGTTTTTAATAATATAGAGTACATGTACACACATGCATTGATTTAATTTTTTGGTCAAACATGTATTGATTTAATTACTTATTTTGGAGGCAAAAAAAGATTTATTTATGAGTCAAGGCGTAAAATTACTTATAAACTTATATCAAAAGTGCATTCACCATCGTAACCTTTTTGGAGGTGCAAAAGTATCCATAATCTTTCAAAATGAGAGCAAAAATACCATCACCGTTAATCCCTGTTATGTTAACCGTTAGTTTGACTAAAATGCTGACATGGAAGCTGACCTGGTTATAATGGCGTCCTTGGTGGAAGGGAACGGGGAAGGGAAAGATGAAAATATTAAAAAATAATCCCTTCTTTAATCTATCAGCAAAAACACGCACCTTTCAGTCGCAACCTCTCCTTTTGCTTTTTTCTACAACGGCAAACCAGATCGATGAGAAGGAGTGGCTTTGACGACCTAGCTACGAGAATTACTGAACCCCCTTCGATGCTTGCTTTTGTGTTCTCTAGAATCGAAGGTGTCATTGGTCATTGCAGAAGATGAGGAGTTGCTTCCATGGCTAAATCAACCATGAATGGTGGCTTCCATGGCTGAAATCGAGGGTGTGCTTGCCCCAGAAGATAAATAAGGAAAAGACGAAGAGGATAGAGAGGACGGGTGGGAGGGAGTCGAAGGTGAAGTTCAGTATTAAACCCATATCTCTGACAGTGATTGGTGATGATCTGGGTTTTAACATCAACGATGAAGGAGTTCGGCCGCCATCTATGACAATGATTGGTGTTGAACCCAAAATGGGGCTCAACTTAGGTGGGCATTCAACAATGGGATGGGGGTGTAGCTTCGATTTCAAGGTAGGCTGAGAGGAAGCAATCTCTCCCTCATATGAGTTTGTGTAAATATAGCTTGATTCCTATTTTCTTCCGTTGATGGTTCTGGGTTTAAATTTTTTATTCATTTTGATTTTTGAGTTTGCTGATATTGTAGATGACGTGTTCTTTGAGGATTATGGGTTTTGATTTCTCCTGTAACTAGAACCTGTGTCCCGTGCGTTGCACGGAGAGCTCATAATTCCAAATTTATTATATCATGATTCTCAAGTATCTGAAGTATCTATTCATTTTTTCAGTCAAATAAATTGATCTGATTTGATTTTAAAAGTTATGTTTTGGAGACATCTTTAAAAAAATGCCAAAAAAAAAAAAGATTGGATAAATCATGGAAAACTTGCATACCCTCTAATTCATAAATCTCAAGGTTTGTTTTATTCAATTTTTTTAATTTCTTATATGCATTAGTTATATGAACAAATCTCTTCTTTACTTCTTTCATTACCTCACATTTTGCATTGATAAAGTAACTATGCATTCTTTTTTTTTTTTTTAAATTATAAAAGTTGAGCTAGATTTTAAATACTTTGTTTTGGATACATTCATAGAAAAAGATGCCTATCTGCTCAACTTGTAAGTCACCAATTTTTTCCCTCTCTTATAAGGCCTGAAAGACTTGTTCAAAATATTTTTTCTTTTTTGACCAGCACTTGTTCAAAATAATTGAAACACATCTTAAACTCATACTTATAGACAGGCGAAGCGAGAACTTTGTTTTGTGTTTTTTTGAATTACAGATTCTTAACATTTAATGCCATGTTTCACGCATCTAGCATGTTAATTGGGGAGATTTTCCAATGACGATATACGCTTCCTATTTCTAGAAAGGAAAAAACAAATCATATTGTATAGCTGACAATATAATGAAGTACTCCTCCGGTCCTTAATATAAGACCCATTTAACTAATTTGATTAGATTAAGGAAGTTAGGTAAGTTAGTTAATTATAAGAAATATGACACATTTTTCTTAAAATACCATAATCATCTTTCTTAATACCCCTCTTCCTCTTCTACTTGATTATGGTTGAGGGAGTATCTATAAGGGTAATTTAGAGAAAATTGATAAATATGAGAAATGGGTCTTATATTTAGGACTAAAACCAACTCAAGAATTGGGTCCTATATTAAGGACCAGAGGAGTATCAACTCAGAGATACCCAAACCGCATAAGTAAGGAAATAATTGTATGGCATTGTGGGTAGCAGAGTATTCATCGTTTTGGTAAAACAATCTTAATGCCATGCTTAATATCCCATCCTGTTTCCCCACCTCCCAAGCCTAATAAAAGTTATTCAACTACTGAAGCCACCTGTACACATCAGTTGACAAAATAGATATCAATTAGGTAATTGTATTCAGCTTTATTAAAAAACATAGCCAACGCCAGCAAGTCATCCTACATGGGGGCTAAAAGTACAATAGCCTAACACATATTAGGATATAGGAATAACAAAACGTATAGGATACAACTACCCATTGCAGTTTCCATTATAAGGGGAAAAAAACAAAGAAAAGAAAAACAGACACATGTTGCAGGATATAGGCAATCTACATTGACACCCCTCTCAAGGATTAGACAACTCATGACCACGCATTTTCTTACCCATGCTTCACAAAACACAATGGATCTCTAAGTCAAATTAGACACAGGCACGTGAAAAATTAATGTATTTGGGGAAAAACGGTTCATACCGGCCATACTTATAACTAAATATATGAATCATACTGGTTAAAAATGACAAATAATGACTAATATCAAAAGAAAGGGAAAAAATGAGGTTAAAAAAAATTAACATCAAAAGAAAGTAATGGAATAAAGGTTAATTTTATACCTTCAATTAACCAATGATCAATTTGCCTACCTCGCTTCATCGTGGAGAATCAACAACAACATCTCCACAATTGTTATTCTAAAATTATCCTTAATTCCATTATTTTCAATAACAGAATATGACAGAAAAATTGTTTTTTACTACAAAATTTCACATCGGGCTCTTGTTAATTGTTAAAAGCAAAAGAACAAATGATCTTTCTCATGAACTGTATATACAATTACTATTGCATCACCATTGTACAAATTCCATTCTAAGCAGAGATCTTGTACAACAAAACGTTGAAATAGAAAATCTGTACAGCCTGAAACATGAGGCAATGTACAGCATGTGAAACAAACAATACTGTTATTAAAAAATACGCACCAGCTTACTCTCCCAGGTTTGTCAAAGTGAACTCTCATACTGGACATATACACAATTTTGTGCTGAAACACCACTTGTAAGGCACCTGAACAACAAAAAATAAAATAGAAATATACTTTTTCTCTTTTAGTATCTGCATATTTAACCATACAAAATAGAAACCAAACTTTTTTTAAGTAATAATTTCCTTTTGTAGTGAGCAATATGACAAAATTTTCATTTCTGTAGAGGGGAAAAAAAAGGTTCCAATAAATGCCATGCAATCTTAGCCATACTTCACAGTTCACACTACTACACATCACAAAATCTAACTATTGTCTATTATAATGCAACCGAAAAGGATACTACCTTGCTATGTTTCTGTTTAACTGACTGAGAAAAAAGAGGAGGTATTGGTTTAGAGTGAAAATGGGTGAGGGAGATTAAAATCTAGTGGGAAAGAATGGTTCAAGATATTTTGGTTGTCAAAATATCTACTTCAGATCTACTTAGATTGAATCTCCCCGTGTCTACGACTCAAAAGCAAAACCAATGAGAAATACAATCATCATCCACATTAATAACTAATAATAAGTAACAGGACAACATTTTTTTTTTGGCTACGTCTTGCAAAATTGAACCAATGAAACCATTGAAAGTAATATGTATTTGAGGAGAAATAATATTACTTTCATAATCTTCAATTGTCCTCCTTTGAACCACTGCAACTTAGCCCCCTACTTTGCATTAAATATTTATATGTAGACTCAGGATATGGACAACAATAACCCTATACTTAATGTAAGATTGAAATAAGGCGTAGATGAGGAAATACAGAATGGGGATAGAGGAATACAATGTAAATATACCTCCGCAGTCATCTTGTTAGTCTGCGGTCCTCATCGACTCCTGCAACCATAGAAGTGAAAATAGAGGATATTGTTCTTCGTTCAGATGAAAAATAAAAAAGAAAATACCATTTGGTTGTTAACGTAAAAAACTGAGCATATCACATGAGGATCCATTATTGAATACCTTGCAAGAATCCCTGAATCTATCAACCCCATCTTTGACGTGTGGAGAGACTTTAAAGTCTCTAAAATCAAGGGAATCCCTTCTTCAGCGATGATTGACCGTAGGCTAGTATAAGAGATGGGATGAGATGGAAGACCTTGTTGGTGTATTGAACCGCAATTTGTACAACGACTATGAAGAAGAAGAAGAAAGTGATGATGAAGGAAGGAAAGGAAAGCTAAATGGAGAGCTTGGAAGAAGATTAAATGCCGAGAGACATGAGACGGAAGTGAGAGAAAAGCCTTATGGAGGACAGAGGTTGAAATGTCAAATGGCTACGGTAAGGGAGAAGAGGCAGCAGGGATAGCATTAAATGTCTCAAAATTTTAGGACAGAGAGATATCAGAACGTGGAACACGAGGTTATTTGAATTTTGGATTTTGAAATTTGACATTTACAATATTTAAATTTTAAATATTAATTACTTTTGATTACGAGGATACAGAATAATTGAAAAAAATTCAACAAACTAAAAGAGATATTTTTTCTAGTTTTTATTTTTTAAATATTTTAAAAAGACTAGAAAAAAATATCTTATGTATTTTATATTTAAAATAAGGAAAAGAAAGCTACATAATAAAAATTGTACAATATTATAACAAATAATATAAAATTGTGCTAATATTTGGTTTCAAAAAAAGCTTATGAGTTATGAGGATGTGGAGTAATTTGAAAAATAATCATAACTAACCTTAAAAAATAATTTTTTGAGTTTTATTTATATAAATGTTTTTAAAAAGTAAGAAAGAAAACATATTTTATTTTTAATCATAATTTTTTCTCTTGTATTTAAAATAAAGAAAAGAAAATTACAAAGACTTGAAACTTATCTATAATTTTTAAATTTTCAAAATTATAAAAGTTAATTTTTTAGTTTTGATTCTTTTACATATTTAAGAAAAGTAATAAAGAGAAGTATTTTCGAAACCTTTCTGACTGTGTTTTAATAATTTGCACGCAGCCAATTGCCGAAGCCACCAGACACAGCTCGAAAACCTATTTGCAAGCCATATGTCATTTATGATGGCTTGTGAACAGTGACTTAGGCGTGGAGCCAATGCTAAGCTATTTTTGAAGATGGCTTGGTGGAAGAGTTTGTGTGTGTGTGTGTGTGTGTGTGTGTGTGTATTGATGCATGAGCTCTCTGCCTCTCCTTCAAGTGCTCAAGTTCATTTCTTGCTTCACAGCTTCAAATAATCTTTGATTGTTTTGGCTTTTGACGAAGAATGATTTTGATGTTTAATATTTGATTGTTGTTTTTAATGAGATCTAGATGTTGCGTGATTGTCTTGCGTGATTCTTTTCCTTTAGTTTATTTTCTCGGTTGTGACAAACGTTTAGAACGAGAGAGTGAAGGGGATGATACAGATGTGGATTTTTTTAAATTTTTAACTTTTCCATATGAGCTCTCATATCAAAATTTTAGTCAAACTAACAGTCAACATAACAGAGATTAACAGTAATGATATTTTTGCTCTCATTTTGAAAGATTACAGGTACTTTTGTACCTCCGAAAAGGTTACGGTGGTGAGTGCATTTTTGATATAAGTTTATTCGTATTTTTACACCTTCACCCTTTATTTATTAATTTTTTTTTGGCTTAACATGGATATTTTTTTTTTATTAGAGGCAATTCTATTCAAACTTCTGTAGAGTAATAAATATGAGTACTTCTTATAATAAAAATTTGAATTTCAGTTCTTCATATTATGAGATATTAGTTTTTTTATTTTCTCGTCTCAATTTGGCGTGGTTATTTATTAATTTTTTCATTGATATGATTGTGGAGCCTCGAGAGTCAGTCGGATAGTTTCATCTAAATTCGATGTTGAAAAGCCCAACAGATCGTGGGAAGCTTTGCATGTGCTCATGGGCCATGGGGTAGCTTGGCTCATCGTTTTTGGTAGTATTGACGACTAAGCCCAAAACAACATTACATGATCAGACGGAGTTGGATCCCGATGTCTCACTTCCAAAGATCTCTCTAAACTCTAGGTTGGCTCCTTTGGGTGCAATGATTTTGCAAATTTGATTTTGGGCTTAACTGACTTTGCTATGAGTGCCAGATAAAATTAAAAAAAATTTTTTAAAAAAATGTCCCATTAAAAATTGTGGAGTCTCCTAACACTATCTTTTACGCAAGAGTATTAGAATACTGGGTTGGGCTCAGATGTATCTCGGAGTATTCAATGGGCCGGTTATAAGCCCAACCTCTCGATAGATAAGGCAAGAAAGTTCACGATTCAGTCATTTATCAAGGGCAGTTACCAACAAAGTCTGACATAATTGGTAGATCACTAGGTCTTTTAAACATGATGTCTTGGATTTGAATCAACCTGTGTACATGGGAAAAAGATTTGTTGGGAGAGACAATGCTGAGTTGGAAGACACATGAGCAATTTTTACCCACATAGGATGACTCAATGCCGACTCACAGTGAGTTTTGGATGATAAAGGACAAATTTATAAATGATAAAAAGATTAGGGACAAATTTATAAGTAAGTCAAAACTTCAAGAAGTAAAAGATTATTTTTTGCCAAAATTTTCATTGGAGGACTTTTTCTTAGAATAAAAGATAATGCAATATTTCACTCACACAAAAAAAAATGACGCAAGATGCCTGAATTTTTAATTGAAAGCTCCTTTAGATGTGTAATTTTTAAGAAGGATATGAATATTTAATAAAATATTTTATAACTAATTAAACATACATGATTTCATTGAATTAATAAATAAAAACACACACATGCTCCCTTTAGTTCTTAATATAAGATCTAAATAATTAATTTGAAGATATTAAAAGAATTAGTTAGGCTGATTATTTATAACAAATTAAATGTGTGTTGATTTTTCTAAATTACCACATTTAATCATATGTGTTATAAAATATCTCCTAGCGGAAGCCCCTTACAATGCATAGAATGTTTTGGAGAATCAATTAAAAAATTTGAAAGACAAATTAAATTTTTTTTGGGTCAAAAAAGGACAAATTAAATTGAAATCTTACATTTAGATCTAAATCTAATAACTAAGTAACTCTTATATATATTAACGATCAAGAGGTAGTATATATACTCCTTTGGTCCTATTTATTAGGGTAGAGAAAGAAGATATTTTTTGATTCTATTTATAGGTTATAATTTTATCCTTCATGTATTATTATGTTGACTTTATTTATATGAGATGTAATGTATATTGAATAAGGATAAAATTGAAAAGTTCTTAAATTTTAAAGAAGAGTTAATAAAGTTTAAGGTTTTTTTTCGTCTATATAAAATATATTGGAAGTGATTTATAAATAAAACCATATGAGTATTTTTTTAATAGGCATGTGCCCAGAAAAAAGACTGTATTTGGTAGACAAGAGAGCCTTTTCTATTTTATAATTTAGAGAGGCAAACATTGATAAACAAGCTGTTGGTTAAGATAGTAAGCAGTCTCACCTTTATAAGGAGGAGAATATAAGTTTGAATTCCAAAAGTGCACTTGTTATAAGGGTTTTAATCTTTATGCTTTCGACCTAATAAAAATTAATCTCAAGTTGAAAGTAATAGTATAAGTAGGATCACGCTTCCACTGTAGTTTTTCGTGCATGAGAACTTAGAAAAAAAACCAAAAAGACACAAATATCCTCACTCATTCATTAGAGTTGTCGCTCTCTGTAGAGAAACAAATAAATATAGAGAAACACTAATTATCAAGGGAAAATTACAATCTGAAAATACCTTTTCAGTGTCATTATTGTGAAAAATAAAAAAATAAAAAAATAAAAAAATCACAATTTGATGATGATTTAGTGCTTAAATGGCAAGTATTGTCATGAGTCATAATGAAGGAAAAATAAAATAATAAAAATTGAACGAAAATTTAAAAAAAAACCCTAGTTGGAGCCTATAAATAGGAGAGTAAGGGTCACACAAAGATTTTCAAAGAGAAAGGAGGCAAGCCAATTTATAAGTGGAGCATCATGTATGGATTTCCCTTCGTATAGTAGTGTTCGGTTTGAATTTCATAATGAACTGATTTTTGGGTGTTCTTTTCTTTGATTTTCGAGAGCGATTTGTTTTTTAAAGTCTATATCGTGTGAACTTTTTTGAACCTTCGTAGGTATTTAGATTCATTACTAAATCGTACGAGATTATGGGAGTCTCTGTAGGAATACCAATGTAGTTGTGCAAGTTTTTTTTTTCCAAAATAAAAAGGGAGGAAATAATTTTGACCCAATGTATATAAATGAACAATAAAATAAAAAAAACCTTTTTAAAAAAATTATATATATAATTTCAAAATGTTTTTCAAAGCCGTGTGAGGTTTTTAGAACCTCCACAGGCATGAATGATTATTCTCCCATATGAGGTTATGGTAATCTCTGTAGGTAGGATAATCCAAAATTTGTTTTAAAAAATATTTTCTAAATAAAAATACAAAAATTGTTTTCATATATTGAAAAACATCAACCCACAAAAAATATCTTTTTTAATTGAATAAATATTTTCATAAAAACCAAGTGACAAGCATTTTTTGTAACATCCTAAGTCTTATCGGGTTTTAATAGCCTCTTTTGGTTGATTTTGAGGATAGATTAGCAATTTAATCTTGATCTTGGTGTTTGGGTTGGATTTGAGGTATGTTGGAGGAATAGGTGAACGTACCCTCTCAGGATCTGTTCGCCGCGGCGAAGTAAAACTTCGCCGCGGTGCACCGGGAGTTCCAGGTAGAGAGTGTCTTCTCGGGAAGGTTTGGCCGCGGCGAAGTCTTGGGGACGCCGCGGCGAAGTTGTTCAGGTGAGCGAGGCTTCCCCTTCGGGAAGGTTTCGCCGCGGCGAAGGTAAGGGCATGCCACGGCAAAGTTTTTCTGGGCGAGCGGGAGTTTCCTCTCGGGAAGCTTTCGCCGCGGCGAAGTCAGGTTTTCAGGCGAGTAATCCCTCTCGGGATTAGTTCGCCGCGGCAAAAGGTCCCGAATCTATATAGTCGCGGGAGGGGTTTAGTGTGCGAAAATTAGAAAATCTGAAGGAGGAGAGAGGAGCTCTGCTAGGGTTTCGAATTTCTGGCTTGGAGGGGGCATTTCTAAGGATCCATTACCTCAAGTAAGTGATTTTAACCTCTAATCTACTTTCTTTCTTGGAATTTCTGAGGACTTTTGGTGGAACCCTAGGATTTTCTAAGTTGTGATGGAATTGAGGTTTTTGACCGATTGTTTTGAGTTTAATTGATTGCTTTGGGTTAGTTTAAGTATTTAATCGGTGTAGTTTTCTTGGATTTAAAGAACTTGGAGTTTTTGAAGCTAGGGTTTATGAAAATGGGAGGTTTGTGATTGAGGTTGATAATGTAGAGGTTGATTCTGAGTTTTGTGATTTGGGTTATGTTAAGGAGGGTTAAATTGGATGTTTAATCGGTTTAGATTTGTTGTTGGAACCTTAATTGCTCAAATGGGATGTTTGGGTGTAGAATTCCTATAGTGGGTCCTTGAGGTTATGAATTTTAATTGATGTTTGGAAAGGAATTAAGGTTTTAATGGATTGGCATGACCATGGAGTGTTGCCTTGATAGTTATACCCTTTGAGTTGGGTAGAGTTTTGATGGGAGATAGGAATTTTGTGTCCCCAAGTATTGTTTTGGCCACATTATTAGTTTGAAAGCTAATATATGATGGTTGTGTGTTTGTGTGCTTGTGTAGACCAGTTGTGAGTCTTGTTGGTGCACGAGGCCACATTGTTGGTTGTTATTCCTTGCTCAGGCGAGAAGTAACCACTTTCCAATCCTTAGTACTTGCTTCTGTGGTATTGTGAGTAGATTTATGTTTTGTGCTCTGAGTAACAATTATATTCAAATGGTATGTTGTATATGCAAAAAGGAAAACCGTCTTGTGGGGTTTTGATTGATGATGAATCAATCTTGAAATTGTGAAGGATATGCCACTGAATGAAGTTATTTATGAAATGTTCAATTACTATTTGATTATGGTTTGAGCATGATGCATGAATTGGGAATTGGTGAGAGTTTTTGATAGTTACTACCACGTGGTAAGGCCTCCATTAATGCATGATGGTTGGCTCAGTACGTCCCCTATAGTGAGGGATAGGCCTTTTGGCTCCCTACGTCCCCCAGAGTGAGGGATAGGCCTTTTATGGCTCCTTACGTCCCCATAGTGAGGGATAGGCCGGGTTCGGCTTCTGAAAATCCCCCAAAGTGAGGGATATGGTTGATGGGAATTGCATCATTGCATTTGCATAACTTGTTGTGGCTATCTTGTTATCATATTACTTGTGAACTGCCCCACTTGACACCTCACGAGCACCTATTTAGTAGTACCTAGTATTGGAAAGGTTGATTACTGGGACTTTGTCTCACCTCGTGGTTTACAATGTTTTCAGGTGAAGTTTCTAGACGTGCGCCTTCGGGAAGAGACGCAGAGACTTGAGCTTGGTTAGCTTTAGGCCTCTAGCCTTTGTTTATGTATGGATAGTTGTATATTGCCATAGTTAGGGTCTTTTGTGATATTTTGATTGTTGATCTTATTGTAAATTGGAGAATATGTTATCTCCTCGTTTTAGTTGGCCGGAGGCCTTTTCTATTGTTGGTAGAACTTTGATTTACGTTGTTGGAAACTATTTTATATGGGCTGATGCAGATGTGTTTTGTTACCCGGGCCGGAGGCTCGGAGGCCCAGTGTATATGAATGAATGATTTTAGTTGCATGCAACGGAGTACGCACTACAAAAAAATTGACTTTCAGCGGCGACAAAAGTCGCCGCCGAAAGTTTTTTGCGGCGACAAGTCGCCGCTGAAAAGTCGTTGCTGTAGCAGCCGTGGCTGAAAACTTTTAGTGGCGACTAAAAAGGTCGCCGCTAAAAGATACTTTCAGCGGCGACTTTTAGAAGATTCGGCGGCGACAAATGTCGCCGCCGAAAACACTTTCAGCGGCGACAAAAAAGTTACCGCAGAAAACACTTTCGGCGGCGACAGTCTTGTCGCCGCTGAAAGTAATGCCTAAGAAGAATTGCCTTTACCAATGCCACGTCATCACCGCCGGTGCCACGTCAGCACCGTCGGCCGCCACGTCATCGCCGTCGGCGGCCACGTCATCACCGCCGACCGCCACATCATCACTAGCCACCTCCACGTCATTGCCACATCACTCCTCCTCGCCACGTCATCATCCAAATATTTTCACCTTAAATGTGTCTTCTTCCAGGTTCGAACTCGTGACCGCCTCCTTTCGTGTCCAACCTTCTTGCCGTTGAGCCAAATTGAATTTGTTTATTAATATTGTAAAATAAAATATATATTATTATATTATACTTTCAGCGGCGACAAAAAAAGTCGCCGCTGAAGGTCCACTTTCGGCGGCGACAAAAAAAGTCGCCGCTGAAGGTCCACTTTCGGCGGCGACAAAAAAGTCGCCGCTGAAAGTCCACTTTCGGCGGCGACACTTTTGTCGCCACTGAAAGTCTTGGTTTTAATGGCGAACTTTCAGCGGCAACAAAAAAAGTCGCCGCTGAAAGTCCACTTTCGGCGGCGACAAAAAAAAGTCGCCGCTGAAGGTCCACTTTCCGCGGCGACATTTTCGTCGCCGCGGAAAGTGGACCTTCAGCGGCGACTTTTTTTGTCGCCGCCGAAAGTCGTCGCCTAAAGTCTGTTTTTTTGTAGTGACGGGTTGACTCGAGTTTGAAAGTCAATTTCTAAAAATATGAAATTTTCCTTCTACTATGGTAGCTCATTTTAACAGATTTCCTTTTCTACTATAGTAGTGATTTTATGACCAGGTTATGATGTTTTGAGGTTAAAGGGTTCTTACATTTTTACCCTTGAACTACATGGGTTTTGATCCCTCTAAAAGGTGTGTAGGCCCTAGGTTTTTATCCTAAGTCAAGTCTAGTTTTATAAACAAACTATTTTTTTTTCTTTTTCTTTTTCTTTTAAAATTTTTTTCCTTTTTGTAAATAATTTATTTATTTTTATTTCTTTTTTAAGGGTAATTAAAACATAATAATAGGCTATATTATATTTGAGTAATTGTCTTAGGGTAACTATTCTCTTAGATGGGTGCTGTAAGGTGCCTAACACTTTTTCCATGCATAATCGACTCCTGAATCCTACTTTATTTTTGTAGATCGTCTTTTACAAGATATTTCCAAAATTATCCTTTTTAAAATCTAGTGGTGACTACTTGCTTTCTTCCCCTTTATGGGAAGGCCAGGATTCGTGCGCAATAGATGTCTACTAATCATCTAAGCAAGCAATTTCAAACAAGTCACGAAATTACATCATAGCCAAGTGTTTGAGATCACCCCAATAGAAGAACGCATGGATAAGGTTATAAAGACTGATATACGCACAATGGGGTTATTAGTTGATATGATGAAGGACTAGAAGTGTCGACAATTACCCATTCTTAAAGGATGTAATAGCTAGGCACGAAGAAGTTAAAGAAGAAGAAAGATGATGGCATGGAGGAAGAAGATATACAGACTCATACATACACATACAATAATACTAATTATTAATAAATATATCAATAACTCCATAATATCTCAAATAAATTGACCTTCAATAATATTACTCCATGCTTGATTCACTCCAAAATAATATATACCCATACACACTCATAAAACATTATTCTGGTGATATATTTCATTTGATATTCATCCACGCTTTTTGAGTACTTCATTAATGTGGCAAACTAATTATAAAATTTAGAAGCTTTTGCTCATAAATCAAAGTATGTCCTTTAAATATATAACTGATGTGGCCACACTTTTCAAAACGTAAAATGGCATGCATCCACAATCACATCTCCTCCTTTCGTGTTGGTTAGCTTGCAGACTTGGAAGGAGTAGAAATCGCTGCCAACTCGAGTGGAATCGGGAATCTGTAATGAAATCGCCAGTACGTTGACGTTTTTACGAGTTCAACTCATTGCATAATATAGTACTCCTCCGATCCTTAATATAGGATCCAATTGTTGAGTTACTTTTAGTCCTAAATATAAGACTCATTTCTCATATTTATCAATTTTCTCTATATTACCCCTATGGATACTCTCTCAACCATAATCAAATAGAAGAGGGAGAGGAGGTATTAAGAAAGATGATTATGGTGTTTTAGGAAAAATGTATCACATTTTTTATAATTAACTAACTTACCTAACTTCCTTAATCTAATCAAATTAGTTAAATGGGTCTTATATTAAGGACCAGAGGAGTATTATTTTAAGGTCAAAGAAACCCAATATCAATATCACAACATCCATTTTAAAGTCTATGTGTATAGTGTATGACAGGTGATTGTGAAATTATTTATTTATCTAGATTTTATTCTGTTTTTTCCACCCTACTATCTTGATTTTATTCCAGGCACTTTCAATATGATATTTTAAATTTGGGTTTTATTTCAATGAATGCATACCTAACATCATAAATTTTTTTTTTGGGTTCAAATATACCAATAGAAATTTAAAAAGTGGACAATAATGATAGTGCCGTTAACGTCTATTTTTTAAGTAGTGGGACCCATAATTTTTTAATGAAAGAACTAAAATACCCTCAATTAAAATAAAAAAAAGTTAAGGGTCAAGATACCTATAAACTTATATTAAAAGTTCACCAAACATCATATAATTTTTAATAAAAATATCAAAATACTCCCAATCTCGAAAGGCTATTGCATTAAGGTGTGTTAGAGATCATTAATTATAATAAATTTTTATAAATAAACTAATTTGTGTAAAAAAGTTTAAGCTTGAATTAAATTGCTGTTTAAAGATAAGTTGTTTGTCTCCAATCTTTTTTTTTATGAGACATTATAAGTAGCTTTTAAAAATAAGTTATTTGTACCAATGGCATATTGAGTTGTGTGTTTATCTTCCAATTTATGTTATCAAATTTAACAGTTAACCTGAAATTTTTTTTACGTTTATATTCAATTCTTTAGGAAAATTCACAGTCACTTTTAACAGTGGGATCCACTATTTTTAATGAAAGTATCAAAATACTCCCAATAAAAAGAAGAAAAAAAATCACTTTCTCCCTCTAACTTGTCAATGGTCTTCTTAACTCATCTCTCTTCCAAGAAAAAAGCCGCCCTCTTACAATATGGATTCATATTCTTTATTTCAATCAAACTTTAAAGCATTCTCGTATAATTTTCTTCTAGAATTAATTAAATTGTTTAAATTGAATTACAATATGAAAGTATCAAATGAATACTAATCAATAGATTGAAGTAAAAATATTTATTTTGTTAAATTTATTTAAGAATTCTTTAGAATTAAAACACTCGAGGATAAGTAATTGTAACATCCCAAAATTTTAAAGCTATGAAAAATAGGCTATTGAGAATCATGAGGTTCAAAGGAATTATTTTAATGAATAAAATCTCAGAATTATTTTATCATTTAAAAAAGTTTATTTCGGGAAAAATTTTAAAGAGATTAAGGAGGAAAATATTTATTAAAATTATTTAATGCCTAAGAAAATTTGCCCAACATTGCAGCATATTTTTTTGAGGATTTATAAAGTTTATGAAGAAGCTCAATTCCCCAAATATGGCTTAAATGATTTTAAAGCTAATTTCTATAGATAAGGACCTATTTTTCTAGAAATTCAAGGAAAAATAGTTAGAGGTTTATAGTTGTGGTGAAAATTTTAGGATAAAAATTTTATGAGATAAAGAAGTTATTTAAGACATAAAATTAAGGATTAATTTCTGAAATTAATGATTATTTTTCTAGGAGATTCAAGAAAAATAGCTAGGAGACTATTTTTAACCTGAAATTTTTATGGACATTATTTTATGTGTCAAAAGAAAAACCCATATAAAACATGGTGGAATAATTTCTGGGTTCATTCTCTAATTTTAGAAAAATAAAGAAAGGATCAAAGTGAAGACAAGGTTTATTGTGAGCGGCAAAATGGTCAAGATAATGACGCACGCCCACATCTCACGTGTTACCCTCTCCATTTAATCATCAATGACTCACTCCTTTCTCATCTTATCAGAGAAAAGAGAGGGGGAGACCGAGAGCAACAAGGAGACGGAGGTGGGTGATCGGTGGCCTGATTCTTGCACGCAAACAGAGTTTCAGACTCAGGTGAGCCTTTTGAGTCTCATTTCGTCTTCATTTTTCTGGTTTAGTGCTGTTGTTGGCTATGATTGTAGAGAGACAGTGATGGAGTAGTGAGATAAAGTGAAGAAAAGGAGAGACGGATCGGTGAATTCATGTTCTGTGGCAAGATTGAAGTATGTCGAAGTAGTATTGTGCTTCCATGTTGCTGTTGTCTCTATTTTATGATTATGCGAACAGAGTACGATGTTTCTGGTTGCAAGGCGTCGAATATGCGGTGTTAGGTGAGAGGAAACATGCAATACATGAATGCGGAGATGCATGTTGAGTTACTTCTTTGTTTTCTAGTTGTTTGAATCTGGTTCGCTTGTTTTGGAAATCAGATTTCTTATTTAATTTGCTTCTCAGTGCTGACAAATTTCTGAGCAGGAAGAGGAGCAGTATATCTATGTACATATTGTCGCCTAGATGTGTTAAACGCGAGATGGTGATTCTGGGGTTTACATGAAAAGGGAGAATTGAAGCTCACACACACACACACACTGTCGCCACGGCTGATTTGAATTAATTCTTGGAGTTAACAAGAGGTAACATGTGTGTACATATATACGTACGCTTCGGTTGCATTGTACTAAATCCAGAAAATTTTTCCTAGCTGCCCGAAACATTAATGGAGAATAGAGGAGGTTGGTATGGGCCCTGGATTAAGCTTGTATAGGATTTTGGGGCTGTGTTAGAATATATATGTATGTGTGCGTGATATTATGATTTGATGGGCTGAAATTTGAAGCTAAGTACCAATGTGAAGCATACTGTTGGATGTTTTTAAGTGTTAAAAATTATTTTTGATAGTACAACTAAGTGTAGACATTTTAGAATGATAATTTACACATTGTTCTTGATCTGGAAATTTTATGGAATTAAGAAAAAGGGATAGGTACTGTTTCAATTGTAAGGAAATTAAGGAGAATAATGAGATGCTCAAATAACATAAGATAGATAAATATAAGTGTATACGTTAGCTGTTGCTATATAGAGTGGGTCTTCTCCTAGATGAGCAAAAGTGGGTCCAAGGATTCAAAGATGGTGGCTTAAATGTGCTTGGCCTGAGAACTAATTTGATGCTGCTATTTTATGTTTCTTGATGTCAAGAAATTGTTTTAGAATGTTAAACGAGGAGTTGAATAGAAACATTTTTCAGATTTGAGGTTAAAGTTGCTCAAGGGAATAAAAGGGATTAGATGTTTAAATGACATAGTAGTTTATGTATAAGAATTAAAAGGATGCGTATGAGGTATCAATAACTCCATAATATCTCAAATAATTTGACCCACAATAATATTACGCGATGCTTAATTCACTCCAAAATAATATATGCCCATACACACTCATAAATCATTATTCTGGTGATATATTTCATTTGATATTCATCTACGATTTTTTGAGTACTTCATTAATGTGTCAAACTAATTATAAATTTTAGAAACTTTTGCTCATAAATCAAAATATATCCTTCAAATATATAACTGATGCGGCAACACTTCTCAAAACGTCAAATGGCACACATCCACAACAGCGAGTGCATCAACGTTTTTTTGAGTTCAACTCAGTGCATAATGTAGTACTGCCTCCGGTCCTTAATATATTATGATATAGATATGAAGTTACATATACTCGTAATTTGATGGATAAATTTTGGATTATGATATTATTGACTTGTTATAACACACATTATCACTTGTGGGTCCAAACACTCTTACATGTCAATCCTTGCTCTTTAAATTGTCATTTCTGTATTGCTAAAAGTATGATATAAAGCTATATTTTCCTATGTAATATGATATCAAGTTATACAATTATGATATAGAGTTGCATATGTTCATATAATCCATTTTGCATACAAATTGATGTACTCCTCTCTAGAATTATCAGTTGTCATTTCAGATACTCTTAGTTGTGAATTTATGCATTTTAACTTGTCATCTTTGAGCTGCTAAAAGTATGATATAAAGTCATATTTTCTTATATAACAACGTCCAGTTATATCTATTCATATAATCTCTTTTATACATAATCTGGTGGATAAATTTTAGTTTCTAATATAAATGACTTGTCATCCTAAGCACTATCATTTGTTATTGCAAGCATTATTTTTACTAGTCAATGCTTATATAGAAGTTTGCTGTATCTTGATACAAAACCTTAAAATATTAATTTTATAATCTTTGCAATTTGAGTTGCCACAATTCACTGCCAACATGTAACATTCTTTGATCGAATTGTTTATGCACTAAGCTCCATTTTTAACCAGCCTCTTTTGGAATTAACAAATGGACTGCATATATAGAAGCTGTCCAACAAATATAAACTAGAACAACAAATCCACTTTTCATGTGAGATACTTTCTATGTTTCTTTTTGTTTTTTTTTTATGTCCCCTCAAAATAAAGGTAAAAAGTCTTCCAGAATGAAAATAAGAAGTGTCTGCTGTAATAGTGTGTTAAAAAAAAAAAAAACACATGATCTTTGTCTCCCATGCAATACAACATTTGTAGAAATAGGAGATTTGGTTTCAACATTAATTTGACACCCCATGGCTTCACGGCAATACTAGCAGGTTGGCTTATTTTAAGTATTCTACATGTACAAGATAAATGTATAGAGGGAAAGAAACTTTGCGTTGGCCAAAAAAAGGTAGATGCTTTGCATTGAAATTCATGATCTTCAACTTTCTTTAATTAGTTTTAGGGTTAATACAAACTTTGGTCCTTTAAATTTATCTTCATTTTGTTTTGGTCCTTCAAATTTCAAATCATGGGTTTTGGTCCCTCAAATTTCTTTTTATTTAAAACATTAGTTCCTATAATCCAATAAAAACTTAGACTATTTTGTCTCTTGAGGGATCAAAACCTATAGTTTAGAATTTGAGGAACCAAAATCAAAATGAGCGCAAGCTTGGGGAATAAAAAATTATATTAACCCTTAGTTTTAATTAAGGATAGATGAAATAACACATAAGAGGTCAGGTGGAAAAAAAATACATTCAGTACATATTGCGGTGCCAGCTTTGTCATGACAATTTCAATTGTCATCCAAGGGGAGAATCAATCAGTTATCAATTATTTGGTTATAAAATGATTTAATACATAATTTATTTAATTTTATTCCAAAATTAGCATTTCATCGTTCACTTGAAATCTAAGGTCAAACTTAGAGGAAAAAAATTAGGTACGTAAAGATGATTAAAAGCATCCGAAAGGTATTTAGTCCTATGGCCTATTGAGGATTACATGCGTACGAAAGCAATTAAGGTTACAATTAACCTAGGGAAAATTTCACTAAGGTCCCAAGAAATAAAGAAGACAGCAAAAAGCTCTCATAATTAGTAAGTCCCAAAGAGTGCTAAACGTAAGAGATTGTAATTTAATAAAAATGTAAATAGACCTCATTACCCTTGCTAATACCCTTACTCGCTAATACATGCCGCAACAGTTGTTAATATAGCTAGTTTAATTGTTAATAGCAAGTAGTGATACACATTGATATTAGGTATTAATATATGCCATGATTAATACTTGCACCTTGACTTGTCATTTTTATGATGCTAAAAGTCCTGTTAATGTAGGTACTTTCCTTTGTCATTACAAACACCATGGGTTGGTTTTTGAAATTTCATTATATTAATTTGATTTGTAGAGTTTCATTTGAAAATTTAATGCAATGTATATTCTTTAAGTTATATATGATACTTTAAAAAAGGTTGTATTTTGAATAAGTTAATTATTTAAAAACAATATGAATTGTCATTTGATTTAAGGATAAAAAGATATCTATGAAAATATATCAAAAGTTCAAAAAATACCTTGTACTTTCTTTGAGGTCAAATATACCAATCAAAGTTTAAAAAAATGGCAATAATGCCAACGTCTGTTTTTTAAGTCCTGGAACCCACTCTTTTTAATGAAAATATCAAAATACCTTCAATTAAAAAAAAGAGTTAAGGGTCAAAAATACCGATGACGTTATATCAAAAGTGTACCAAACACTATATAATTTTTAATAAAAGTACAAATTACCCTCAATCTTGAAGGGCTATTGCATTAGAGTATGGTAGAGATTATTAATTATAATAAATTGTTATAATTAAAATAACTTATGTAAAAAAGGTTAAGCTTGAATTAAATTTCTGTTTAAAGATAAGTTATTTATATCCCTAATCTTTTCTTTTAATAGACGTTATAAGTATCTTTTAAAAATAAGTTATTTGTACCAATAGTGTATTAAGTTGTGTGCTTATCCTCCAGCCTATATTATGAAATTTAATAGTTTACATGAATTCTTTTATGTTTATATTCAATTTTTTTGAGAAAATTTAAAGTCACTTTTGATAGTGGGATCCACTATTTTTAATGAAAGCATTAAAATACCCAGTAAAAAGAAAAAAAAGAAACTACCATCTCCCTCTAACCTGTTGATGGTCTTCTTAACTCATCTCTCTTTGAAGAAAAAAACCGGCCTTCTTATAATATTGATTCATATTCTTTATCATACTCAAACTTTAGAGCATCGTCGTATAATTTTCATCTTGAATTAATTAAATTTTTTTAAATTGAATTAAAAATATGAGAGTATCAAATGAATACTAATCAAAAGATTAAAATATTAACATTAATTTTATTAACTTTATTTAACAATTCTCCGTAATTAAAACACTCCAAGATAAGTAATAGTGATGTTAAAATATAAAACATGATAAGTTACAAAAAAAATTTAATTATTACGTATAATATTTATGCTACTAAAATATTTTTAATCATAACAATTAATACGCTATAACAATTGGTTGGTTTTTATAAAAAAAGAAAAAAAAGAAACAATTTTTTGAAGAAGAAAAAAATTATCAAAAACATAAATAATCTTTTATAATTATAAAGATTGGGTTATACAAATTTATTATAATTAATAATCTCTAATACACTATAATGCAATAGCCCTTTAAGATTGGAGTATTTTTGGTAGTTTCATTAAAAAATTAGATAGTGTTGGGTAAACTTTTGGTATAAATTCATAGGTATTTTTTACCTTAACTTTTTTTGTTTTAATTGGGGTGTTTTGGTACTTTCATTAAAAATTGTGGGTCCCACTACTAAAAAAGGGACGTTAATGGCGCTAGCATTATTAACTTCTTTTTAAACTTTGATTAGTAATTTTGAACTAAAAAAAATTCATAATGTTAGATGAACTTTTGATATATTTTTTTTATATTTTTTTACCGTTAACTTTTGTCATATTAGTATAAAGTGAGTAGTTATTTCTGACTCACTCATTAATATTGAAATCATGACTTGTCAATAGAGACACTTCTACTTGTCAGTTTCTTATTATTAAAAATATGATATAAAATTATGATGTAATTATTTCAAGTTACATGTGCTTATATAATATATTTTGCTCGTAAATATGTTACGTAATGCCAATTTTTAGTCCGGCAAATTAAAGTAATACAAATTTTCAAACCTGTCCCCAGCGAGTACACATGGATTTAGGAAAGATACATATATATTTTCATTCCTTTGAAGTTGCATTTTAACACATCTGATTATAACATGGAAAACCAATATAATCACAAAATGGATTATATATAATCACATATATATTAACCTCTTATATTTTGGATCAAAATTTTTTTTTAACTAACTTCTTATATTATGAATCAGAGGGAGTATCTCCTATTTACAAATATATATATCAATCTATTACTTTTACACTAAGATTTTTTGTTTTTGCCAAAAACTAGGAGTTGATTATGTAGATGTCGATTATTCATTTAATGCCGTAAATATACACTTAAATCAAATATAGTGTAATTTAAAAATAATAAGAAGGCATAACAAATTTAAAAATAATGAAGACAAAAATGTCAATTTTTGAAAATTATAATAGAGACTAAATCTATAATAAATAAAACAAGAAAAAAAATTTTCAAATGAAATTTCATTAATTCAAGTGTTTTCAGTTTAACACCTTTTTGATATATTTAAAAGCCACCTATTTCCTTTAATTAATAGCGAGAAGAAAGGTTGTTAGACACACGAATTTATATAAACTCAAAACATAGACTGATGATGGTTTACTTTTATGGTATGAAAGTATTAAATATATAACATTTATGCAATTTCATCTATTATAATTTAAAAATATTATCTACATTCTATAATATGTAGTACTTAATTTAATAGGCAATAGAAAATAAAATAAAAGTATATTTATAAATAATGGGATGCGAATCTTTTCAAAAAGAAAATCTTTATTGCACAAACCAACTTCCAGATTTTCGAAGGCAGCATTATTTTATGCTCTCCTCAAAGTTCAAGTAAATTACTCATGTACGAACATAGAAATAAACGGATTTTAAATATTTAAAAAAATTTCTTAAATGTTAAGGCAAAGTTAAAAAATTTAAGATTTTTCGACTTTTTTTTTTGGTTGGCCAGACATGTTATTAGAAGTAATTTTATAAGTAGGAAGAGAAGAGGAAAATGCACTTAGAAGACAATAAATGTACTTGTATCTCGTGCGTATGTGAAAAGTGAACTGAAGAGCAGTTGCGCGTATCGTTCTGAACCAAACTTGGAGAAAGATACGTAATTCTTCTTTTTGAAAGGAAAAAAAAGGGGAAAATTTTGGAGCCCAATGAATAACACCTACCGGCCATTGCTGAAAAGCAAACACATGAGACAAAAATGAACATTTGACCTTTGAAATCTTCAATTAAACAAACAAACACCAACTTATTAGACCACCACAGTTTCTAGGTTCCCTTTGTTCCAAAGTAACAATTTGCAATATTGGTCAATACACCAAAAAGATGGAAAATATGACTTATTTATCAAAATAAGAAGAATCCACCAACATTCTTCTCTGGTTTCGCTCTTCTTAAACCAAAATCGAGGAAATTTCCACTCTTTGGTCCTCCCAGTAATTCTTTTTCTTTTCTTTTCCAGAAAAAAACTTGCCTATAATGAATAAAATAATACTACCTCCACTCTTTAATATAAGACTTCGTTTGACTTTTATTTTGGTCCTAATTGTAAGACCCCAATTCATTTTGTCTTTCATATTTATGCATTTTTTTTAAGGTAATCCCTCTAATAATGGTAGTTCTAGCCAATAAACTTGATTAGCGATGATATTTTAGAAAATAAAATACTTATTTATTACAAATAACTAACTTAATCTATTTTTTTAATCTTCTCAAATTAGTCAACTAGCTCTTATAATTAGGACTGGTGGTAGTACTAACAGCTACCAACACTAATAATCTCATTAAGAATATAACAAAGCTTCGTGTTATACTTATACTGAAACGTATGTTGCCTTCTTAAGTCCGTTTCCGTCGCCAGAAAGTTTTACCGTTGAAAAATATTTTGCCTTAGCCGGTTAGCCCCCACACAAAGTCTCAAACCTTTTCTATGGAAGCTTCCTCTCTGTACTATTATATTATATTTTTGTCCTCTGTCGCGGAGACATATATGTCTATAAATATGCTTTATACTAAGCTATTTCCATGCATTAATCCTTCACAGCGATACAGTTTTCTCAAAGTAACACAAACATGCACAAAAGTGCTTCAGGTTCCCACTTGGGTCCAGGAGGCTTAGACCTATCCCAAGCCTTCTTCACGTCCATTCTTCACACTCCTCCTCCCTCTCCCACCAAGTTGTGGAGAGTACTTATGAAGTGATTCGTCTGAAAGACTATAACTATTGGGCCATAGGGTATTCGGTGGGGAGCTTGGCTCGAGCCAGTCTGAGAGACCAGAGGAAGATCCACCCAGTCTCTGTGCTCGCAAACGGATTTCATGGCATCGACGACGGAGGACAGGTGTTTTTGAGCTTGCCGGCTCATTTCGGAAGAGGAGGCGTCTTGGGTGTCACTGATGTGCACCTCACAGGAGAGGAAGCTCAGAGGCTAAGGGACTCTGCAAAAACCATTTTGGTGGTGCAGAATGAGTTGGGCATGTAAATCTTGGGGCTTATTTTGGAAAAATTAGTAAGTAGATGGTATTAATATGGGTTAATTCCCAAAAAATTCTAAAATTTCACTATACTCCCTTAATCAAAATTTTATATGTGAGAATACTAAAATGCCCTCACTTTATTTGAGTTGCAAACTAAGGAATTCTTATTGCAAATTACTAAATTTGAATTATTTATTTATTCATAAAATTTATAAAGACTTACAACTTAAATTTGGCTATTTACGATCAGAATTTGACGATTTGCAACACAAATTTAATGATTTCAACTCAAATAAAGTAAAGATATTATTGTCTTCTCACACAAAAATTTTGGTCAAGAAGTGCACTGAAATTTTAAAATTTTTAAGGAGCTGATGATATTAATTGGGTACTGAAGGGTTTATTAAAACCTTCCCTTTATTTTTATGTAACTAATGATTAATGTGATAATGTTGACTCCTTAATTTGGTTCAGTTTTATCTTTATTGTCATATTTGGCTTCTTTTTTTTTTCTTAATGCAACTCGACTTAATGATGCCCGTGAGTAATTAGAATTAGAAGAATTTCATTTTCTTTTAAATAGTGAGACGGAGTTGCATATTTTTCATTTATTTTTTGGTTATAGCCCACAATCATGCCCTTTATGTACACTTAAAACTCACACCCTTGTACCAAAAATATGTCTTGTGTTACTTGAACTATAACCCCCGAGTTATTTTTTAAATTTTGGTGCTTTTGTATTTTCTTTTCCAAGAAGATATTATCTGAATTTTGATTGTGATTTTTAAAAATAGGAGAAAAAAGAGCACATTCTATGCTCGCTAAAAATATGAGCATGAACTGCTCATTTTAATTCTACAAATTCAAGTTTGACCACATGGTGCTGATCGCTATAAGTAGTAAACGTGGGCTGAAAAATAGCGCCAAACTAGAAAGGAGCACTTGATGACTTAATTAAATAAAGGTGCCAAAGATACTCCTAAGCCTCATTCCAGGTTTATCAGAAGTACTCTTAGTTATTAAGAGAATGCTCAGTCAGAGTGGGCAGGCTATTATCCGCCATGTTTAATTTTTTTTCAAGTTATATTCTGGTTCTTGTTTCTTCTACCTAGGATAATTGATGTGTAACTAAAAATATAGTAATTTAATTACTGCTAGTTTAATCACGATTACAACATTGACTCGCTAAATAATTCATAAACTAATGTCTCATCCAACTCGGATAATTTCATTACAAAGTAATTTGATGCATTAGAAAGGCCGGCCCATTACAAAGAACCCATTCGAGCAAAACGCAAGTAGGTCAAGTAAAAAAGGCGACCTCACAGGAAAACAAAAACAGCAACTGAAAAACAAAACCGAAACGACATAGCACATCTATGGCGCAAAAAAAAAAAAAAAAAAACGAGAAGAAGCCTATCTTCAACAACCATGAACACAACAGACACGAAACAAGGATAGGCAATAAACAGGGATTAAGTTTAGCAGAATGAGCTAATCCCTCATAACGTGGTAAACCCATGCTTTTTTTAGTTATAAGATTGTCTCTGATAGAAAGATACCTATACTTTAGTTAAAATAGAAAAAAACAGAGACAAGCACAATGTTAAGCGTGGTGAAACCAAGTGGATCTTGAATTGCGAACTTGATTTAATCCTGGCTCCTGAAAAACAAAACGAAACAACTTCTCTGAAAGGGCTTCCATGAGAGTAACAATTCGCAAATATGGAAAGGTTCGAAAACAGGATTATTTAGTCTTAAGAGTGCTTATTATCTCATCGAGGAAAGTCCTTCCTTTTTGTATAGTCCGATTTACAGACTAATCTGGAGATGGAAGGGGGCTGAAAGGATTCGGGTGTTTCTTTGGAGACTATACCATGGTAAATTGCCCACTAATCTCTGGAGGAACAGTTGGTCTCAGTGTTCTCCATTATGCTCCTACTGTGCTAGTGAAGTGGAGAGTATTCTACATGTGCTTAGAGACTGTGAATATGCTAAAAGTGTATGGAACTCCCTCATAGATCAGAAGGTTGCGAATAGGTTCTTCTCAGCCTCCTTGCAGGAGTGGATTGCTCTCAATCTGCAGGAAAACATGAGCTTAGACGGGAATGCCAACTGGGATTTGCTCTGGGGTTTCTTAGTTTGGAAGTTATGGCTATGGAGAAACGAATGAGTTTTTGATGACAACTTTGGAAAGCCTAGGGATCCTGTTGCTGTAATTAAATTTAGCTGGAGAAACTACTCTGTGGGATCAAGACCTATGAATTTCGATGTAAAATGTCAACCTACAATTAAATCTAATGCATGGGTGGCCCTACCTCAAGGATGGGTCAAATTGAATGTGGATGGTGCTGTTGCAAATTCATCCAATAGAGCTGGTTGCGAAGGTGTGCTTAGAGATCAGAATGGTAATTGGATTGTGGGTTTCTCCTTCCAGATTGGCTTATGCAGTGTCCTAGAGGCGGAAGCTTGGGGTATCTACAAGGGTCTGAAGCTGGCCTGGGATTTTGGATTCAAGAAAGTTATACTTGAATCTGATGCAAAGAATCTGATTAAATACTTAACTGCAGATCACCCTCCCCTTTCTTGTAGCCTGCTGTTACTACAGATTCGTGATCTATTAAAGTATGACTGGGAGATCAGGTTATGCTTTACTGCAAGACGAGCAAACACGGTTGCCGATGTGCTAGCCAAACAAGGAATCTCGTCCTCTTCTTATTATGGTATCTGTCCGAGTTCTATGAGGCATCTGGTGGAAAAGGACTGCTTGGGTTTTAATCCCACGTAGTTCCTATTTCTGTTTTCTTATGTATCAAAAAAAAAAAATCGCAAATGGCGAAGAAAGTCCTTGCCAAAGGACAGAGGTTGAAGTCAACACTGCAGAAAATGAGAAAAATGCCCCAAAAAAAAATACTTTTTTTAAATATGAGACTTATTTTATAATATAATTTATATTAGATATGCTCAGGTAGGAATAATGACGAGACTTTTTTGCCGAACTGCAGTCTGCAGATAAAAATCATTGAAAGCAGTTAATGGAATAATTGAGGCCTAAGTCACTTTCACACGAACCCCATTTGCATGTAAGCAAGATTCATCAAACTCTGGAAAAACACCTGAGAGATCTCCCACCTTCCTCGCTACTTCCTCAGTGTAATAATCCAAAGGGATGCCATAAAAGCGAATCCACGCTTTAATGGCAGGGAAGAGTCTTCAACAATTACCTCAGGCTGCCATTAATAAACTGCAAGAGAACTGAAGTCTCACCATTTTGACTAAAAATCAAAGGGCAGAGGAAGGATGTGAGGTTTCGTAAACGAGATTGTAGCAAATCCCTGTCCCCTTATTCTCTAGCACTATTGATGATTCTTTTTGTGATCAACAATTTGTTATTGAAGTGTTACATTGTGGCTTGTGTCTGCTAACTGATCAAAGAAGTGCTTTTAAAATATAGTCTAATTTACCATTTTATTTTTACATATTAGTTTATATTTTTATTTATACATTATATAACTTAATTCACATCTTAATTCTAATTACATAATTTAATCAAAATTCAGTCTTGTCATGTTAATGTCCACTGATTTCTTATTCTAACTGATATAATAATATATTTTAAATAATCAAATTAGCAAATTTTGTTTGCCTTATAAAAACAAAATTTTTGTTCTCTTTCACCTTTAAGATATAATTTAATTAATAAAATAATATGTTTCTTAAAAATTGGTTAATTTTACAGTAATATAATTTTAAATTATTTTTATTATAATATATATTTTAATTATAACAATATATATATGTTACTCACAATAATATATATTTTATTTTTATAGGCGTTAATGAAATACAAGAAAATGAGGATAAAATGGTCTAATATGTTAGCTTTCTTCCATAAAAACTCAATTTAAAAGAGAGCTAAAACAGGGGCAAGGGCTCCACTCTAAAAGTTGTAACTAAATGAGAGAAGGGGATAATTTTCTATCCCCTCTCCTACCCTCCCCTCATCTCAAACCGAACAGGCCCTAAATGGCCGGTTTTTAATATATAGGGTATATACACACATACATGTATTGATTTAATTACTTATTTTGGAGGCAAAAAAAGATTTATTTTTTTTTTTTTGCCATGCATAGATATTCACCTATTGGAGATAATTTTATTTGAGACACTATATGATACTAAATGTGAGCACTTTTTATAGTAAGAATTCAAATTTAGTTTGTTATATTATGAGAAATTAATCCTTTTCACTAGAGTCAATTTGGGTTGGTTATTTATTATTATTTTAATTGATGCGGTTGTGGAGACCGGAGAGATGGCCAGATAGTGTAATCCATATTCGATGTTGGAAAGCCCAACAAATCGCGGGTATCTTTACGTGTTCTCATGGGCCATGGGGTGGCTTGGCTTTTGGTAGTATTGACGGGCTAAGCCCAAAAAACATCACCTGATCAGAGGGATTTGGATCCCAATTTCTCACTTCCCAGGATCTCTCTTAACTGTAGGTTGGTTCATTTGAGTGCAATGGTTTTGCAAATTTGATTTTGGGCTTAACTGACTTTGCCACACCTGCTGGATAAAACAAAAAAAAAGTGAAAAAAAATGTTCCCATTAAAAATTGTTTTCTTTTTTGGTTGCTCACCCAGTTCACCGGAGCTTTGCTCCGACTACATCTGGATCCGACCCGCGTTGCGCACCTGGCTATGGTGGGTGAGTCTCCCAACAGGGATTTTTGCATACACTGAGGCTCGAACTCGAGACCTCACTTAAGCGGTACCAAGCCGCTTACCACTTGGACCAACCCTTGTTGGTTCCCATTAAAAATTGTTGAGTCTCCTAGCACTATCTTTTACGCAGAGTATCAAAATGCTGGGTTGGGCTCAGATGTGTCTCGAAGGGTTCAATGGGCCGGTTATAAACCCAACCTCTCGATAGATAAGGCAAGAAAGTTCTCGGTTGAGTCACTTATCCTGGGTCAGTCGCTGACTGATACATAAATGGAAAGTGTTTTTGGTTTTCTTATTTTGAAAACAATTTTATGTTTTAAAAACAACAAAAAATTATTTGATTATTTCTTTTTAGTTAAGTGTTTTAAAAAAAACATAAATATTTTTTTAAAAAACTAAAAAAATCAAAACAACTTTTTTGTTGTTTTCTTGGTTTCGTTTGGAAAAAAAAACATTTTCTTTTCTACTTGATCGCTTTTTTTATTTGAGAATGTGAGCTCTCATCAAAATTTCATCCTTCAATCTCAATATTTATTTTCAAATATAATTTTTTAGAACAGCTATCTAAATAGAATTTTTTTTCAAAACTTATTTTAAAAAACAATTTTATAAAATTGTTTTGAGAAAAAAAAAACAAACAGGCCTTAATCTTTTAATTTTTGAAGTTTTGACTCAGTTAAAACTCATTACTTAAACTTTGATTCAGTATAACATAGTCCTTGAATTTTTGACTCGTCCTAGAATTCATTTCCTAATCTTTTTATCATTTATAAATTGCTTTTGTGTCTTGAAACGCAGATCCATGTGTATTTTACACAAATTAAAAAAAAAATAGAACTCAGTCTCAGCATCACCACTGTCATCCGCGGCTTGCCCACCATTCCTGCTACCATCAATTGCTCTTTCTTTGCTTCGGCCATAACTCTCAACAGCCCCACATCTTCCCTCAACCTCCACCGCCACAAACCACCCAATATTTAGTGGTTCCGGCTCTGCCAAAGACCACTTGGCATCTCAGTAAAAAAAATAGTCTTTTTACTTTAATTTTATGTAAAATGCTGAGTTGGAAGACACATGAGCAATTTTTACCCACATAGGATGACTCAATGCCAACTCACAGTGAGTTTTGGATGATAAAGTATAAATTTATAAATAATAAAATGATTAAAGACTGAGTTTCAGGTAAGTCAAAAATTCAAGCAATAAGCAAGTCAAAACTTCAAGAAGTAAAAGATTATTTTTGCCAAAATTTTCATTGGAGGACTTTTTCTTTGAATAAAAGATGATGCAATATTTCACTCACAAAGAAAAAGATGATGCAATATGCTTGAATTTTTAATTGAAAGCTCCTTTAGATGTGTAATTTTTAAGAAGGATATGAATTTTTAATAAAATATTCTATAACTAATTAAACATACATGATTTCATTGAATTAATAAGTAAAAACACACACATATACTACCACTAGTTCTTAATATAATATCTAAATAATTAATTTGAAGATATTAAAAAAATTAGTTAGGCTGATTATTTATAATAAATGTGTGTTGATTTTTCTAAATTACCATATTTAATCATATGTATTAGAAATATCTCTTAGCAAAAGCCCCTTGCAATGCATAGAATGTTTTGGAGAATAAATTAAAAAGTTTGAAAGACAAATAAAATTGAGATCTTATACTTGGGACTAAATTTAATAAATAAGTAACTCTTACATTAAGGATCGGGAGGTAGTATATATACTCCTTTGGTCCTATTTATAGGGTAGAGAGAGAAAATATTTTTTGATTATATTTATAGGGTATAATTTTATTCTTCATTTATTATTATGTTGACTTTGTTTACATGAGGTGTAATGTATATTGAATAGGGATAAAGTTAGAAAGTTGTTAAATTTTAAACAAGAGCTAATAAAGTTTAAGATTTTTCTTTGTCGATATGAAACATATTAAAAGTGATTTATAGATAGGGTCATAGGAGTACTTTTTAATAGGCATGTGCCCAAAATTAAGGCTATATTTGGTAGAAAGGAGAGCTTTTTTTATTTTCTAATTTAGAGAGGTAAACATTAATAAACAAACTGTTGGTTAAGATGGTAAGCAGTCTTACTTTTATAAGGAGGAAAATATAAGTTCAAATCCCAAAAAACGCACTTGTTGTGAGGATTTTAACTTTTATGCTTCTGACTCGACAGAAATTAACCTCAAGTTGAAAGTGACATTATAAGTAGGATCACACTTCGATTGTAGTTTTTCGTGTACAAGATGTTAGGGGGAAAAAAAAACAAAAAGACACAAATATCCTCACTCATTCATTAGAGTTGTCGTTCTCTGTGGAAAAAACAAATAAATATAGAGAAGCATTAATTATCAAGGGAAAATCACAATTTGGAAATATCTTTTGGTGCCATTATTGTGAAAAATTAAAAAAAATCACAATTTGATGATGATTTTGTGTTTAAATGGGAAGTGTTGTCATGAGTCATAATGGAGGAAAAATAAAATAATAAAAATTGAAAGAAAATTAAAAAAAATCCTAATTGGGGCATATAATAAGAGAGTAAGGGTTAGAGGAAGACACAAAGATTTTTGGAGAGAAAAGAGACAAGCCAATTGATAAGTGGAGCATTATGTATGGATTTCCCTTCCTATCTACTGGGTTTGATTTGAATTTCATAGTGAATTGATTTTTGGGTGTTCTTTTCTTTTACTTTTGAAAGTGCTTCTTTTTTTAAAATCTATACTGTGTGAGATTTTTTGAACCTTTGCAGGTATCTAGATTTATTACTAAACTGTATGAGATTATGGGAGTCTCCACAGAAATACCAATGTGGTTGCGCAAATTTTCTTTTTAAAATAAAAAGTGAGGTAATAATTTTGGCCCAACGTATATAAATGAACAATAAAATAAAATATCCTTCTTTTAAAAATTATATATATAATTTCAAAATGTTTTCCAGCGCCGTGTGAGGTTTCTAGAAACTCCGTAGGCTTGAACAATTATTCTCCCACATGAGGTTGTGAGAATTTATGCAGGGAGGATAATCCAAAATTTCCTTCAAAAAATATTTTCTAAATAAAAATACAAAAATTGTTTTTATATATTGAAAAACATCAACCCTTAAAAATATCTTTTTTAATTGAATGAATATTTTCATAATAACCAAGTGACAAGCATTTATATTCTTGAACTACGTGGGTTCTAATCTCTTTAAAAGATATGTAGGCATTAAACTTTTATCCTAATTCAAGTCCAGCTTTGTAAACAAACTATTTTTTTCTTTTTAAATTTGTTCTTTTTGTAAATAAATTTTTTTCTTTATTTTTATTTCTTTTTTTAAGGGTAATTAAAACATAATAATGGGCTATATTATATTTGAGTAATTGTCTAGATGGGTGCTGTGAGATGCCTAATACCTTCTGTACGTACAATTGACTCCTGAACCCTGCTCTGTTTTCGTGGATCATCTTTTATAATAAAGATTTTCAAAATTATCCTTTTAAAATCTTAGTAGCGACTACTTGCTTTTCTTCCCTTTTATGGGAAGGCCAGGATTCGTGCGCAATAGATGTCTACCAATTATCTAAGCAAGCAATATCAAACAAGTCACGAAATTACGCATAGCCAAGTACTTGAGATCACCCCCATAGAAGAACGCATGGACAAGGTTATAAAGATTGACGTACGTACAATGGGGTCGTCAGTTGCTATGATGAAGGACTAGAGGTGTCGACAATTACCATTCTTAAGGATGTAATAGCTAGGCACGAAGAAGTTAAAGAAGAAGAAGAAAGATGATGGCATGGAGGAAGTAGATATACAGACTCATTATGCACATACAATAATACTACTTATTATAAATATATCAATAACTCCATAATATCTCAAATAAATTGACCTACAATAATATTACTCCATGCTTAATTTACGCCAAAATAATACATACACATACACACTCATAGGACATTATTTGGTGATATATTTCATTTGATATTTTCTACGTTTTTTGAGTACTTCATTAATGTGGCAAACTAATTATAAAATTTAGAAGCTTTTGCTCATAAATCAAAGTATGTCCTTTACATATAAACTGATGTGGCAACATTTTTCAAAACGTAAAATGGCACGCATCCACAATCACATATCCTCCTTTCGTGTTGGTTAGCTTGCAGACTTGGAAGGAGTAGAAATCGCTGCCAACTCGAGTGGAATCGGGAATTTGCAGTGAAATCGCCAGTACGTTGACTTTTTTACGAGTTCAACTCATTGCATAATATAGTACTCTTCCGGTCCTAATTATAAGACCCAATTGACTTATTTGAGGAGATTAAGGAAGTAAGTAAATTGGTTATTTTAATAAATAAGTGTTGTCATTCCTAAAATATCCTTGCTAATTAAATATTGGTTAAAACTATCATTATTAGAAGATTGATTATCTTGGAAAAAAATGCATAAATATAAGAGATAAATGGATTGGGTCTTATAATTAGGACCAAATAAAAAGTCAAATTGGGTCTTTAATAAGGACCGGAGGAGGAGTATTATTTTAAGGTAAAAGAAGACCAATGTCAATATCACAACATCCATTTTTTAAATCTATGTGTATAGTGTATGACAGGCTATTCTGTGTGACCAAATGATTATGAAATTATCTATTTATCTAGATTTTATTCTGTTTTTTCCCCCTACTATCTTGATTTTATTCCTGGCACTTTAAATATGATATTTTAAATTTGGTTTTATTTCCCATTCTTATAAATGTCTACTCATATAGTTACTGGCTTACTATCATGTTTATAAATACAGTTACCTTTTGTTTATGGATAACATGAGATGGGACTATCAGATAAAATGTGGATTTTTTTTTAATGAAAATTTGAACTTAGTTCACAATGTTGTGGAGAACTAGCTTTTTTCATTAGACCCAATACCCATTAGTAAACTTTCTTATTTTTGTTCCCTCCTTTCTTTCCATAATTTTGTCCATTTATTAGCTATATGCTCTTTTGCCAAAAGTCTTGAACGCGTTAATTAATTCCACTTATAACCTTGATATTATTAATATTTATTAATTAAATACTTTTTCCCTGCGCAGAGTGCACATAAAAGTTTCCTGAACGGAGAGAAAAACCATCGAAAAATAAAATTGAAAATTGTACTCCATCTAGTCCATAATATAAGAAGGGTTTTACAAGAAAATTGTGATATAAAATACAAGAGGCTGATGAGATAATTAATGATAGTTTTTCACTTTTATCCTCTTACAAAGCGGAGAGATTGTTTTAAATACAAGAGAGAGTAGAGAGTTTTCCAATCACATTCTTCAATGAGAGTAAAATAGGTAACTTTTATCAATTTAACATATTTAATGACTTAATTAACACTTCTTGGTTTGTTAGAAAGTTTAGCTAACCTTTCATGTTGTGGACCGCAGGAGTACATTTTATATTATAGTATTAATGTTAATGACTGATAATTTTTTTTTTTTATAAGAGACTGATAATTATTTTACAGTAAAGAGAAACTCCTTTGTTTCATTTTTGTTGATCCCGTGTCTTCTTTTTACCAAGAAAATTTTGAGTTTAAGTACTACTGGTTTTCAGATTGAACAGAAACAAAGAAGACTCCCGGACGATTATTCAATAACAATTATATGTAAATTAGAACATTGGTCCTTCATTATACATTTAATTTCTCGGGCTCAGCTCGTTTATATAATTATCATTCAAAAAGAAACTTCTTTGGTGTTTAATAATTAAAAATGGTAAAAAAAATATTTATTCATAGGAGGAAAATCATATATAGATCATTATAAACTTTTCATTGATATAATT